>NC_090256.1:6783774-6786274 GCF_037325665.1 Littorina saxatilis | reverse complement strand
TACGGTGGACTCTTCATATTGGATGCAATGACAGCGAAAAAGATAGGAGGAATTACGAGACGGTGTTGATGGTGATAGTGAAGGAAAGTGGTGGCGGAGGAATGACAGAAGTTTCATGTCGTTTAGATGAGGAAGAAAACCATAACGGATGTTAACGCTTCTGGCGTGAAAGGTGAAAAGGCGGCACAAACCAACGACCTGCGAGCCAGTCAGTTCCAGAGTAACCTGATCCGTTGACACAGAGAGAGAGAGAGAGAGAGAGAGAGAGAGAGAGAGAGAGAGAGAGAGAGAGAGAGGGGGGGGGGGGAAGGGGAGGGGAAGGAAGGAGGGGGAATGCGTGCGTGCGTGCGTGCGCGTGGTGTGTGTCTGTCTGGCTAACTGTCGGTCTGTCTGTGTGTGCGTGCGTACGTGCCGTATTTTCTTTTAGTTGATTGCGTGCAGCTTGCATCAATAACACGTCATTCTAAACACTTCTAGGTATGTACTCAACTTTGCATCAGATTATTCACGTCTTCGATCCTTTCCAGTTCTCGTTGCCATTTCTAAGAGTCTATACGTTAAGGTAGAAAATCATCCACTGAAAACTAAAAAGTAAGAGTGGGTGTGGGTGCGGGAGGAAGAATCCTGGTCTGCTTTTAACTTCCCTCTCTGTAATATGAAAAAAAAGCAAATACTTCTCGCGAAGAACAGGCTCTCTATTTCTGAACATATTAGCCTGTCATCTATTCTTCTGAAGACGGAGTTCCATGGTGGCTAACGTCAAAATTGACTTGTCTGAACGAGTTTCCGCCCAAGTCTGCTTGAGATGAGCTCGTCACTGACTTATTCTGAGATGTTCTTATTTTGCGGTGTCAAAATTTGCAAACACAATTACTGCGTTTGAGGTTCTGTCTCTACCACTTGCCTAGCTACTGCGGCCTGTCACTCAGCTTATTATCAAGATCTAGATCAGCACGTTTCAGGACGTGTACGGGAACGTGTACAGGTAACGTCATCAAATCTAGTTTTTACGTCACGCGTTTGCTAAGATCTGCAGTCTTGGTGGTAGCAAAAGAACGTATGCCTTTGGATCATTGGAGAAAAAAAGTGAGTCATGGGTGACGCAATATCTACACGTACACGTACATGTCTTTGCTACACGTTCGACCATCTAGAACACTGTATTGTTGTAAAGGTGCCCCTCCCATAACTAAATTGACGACTCATGGTGTGACCCTCCATTTGGTCTGCATATATCCTAGTGAATCTTTCCTTTGCACATACATGTATATTTGATTTTGAGGTCGCATATTGGACAAACGGAAACGAGAACTTCAACTGCGTGTCTGTGCGTTTGTGTGTGAGTGTGTTTGAGTGATATTGTGCTGTCAACAAGTACATACATGAGTACTGCTATCGTTGGTTTGGTCGATACCACAGCCCAAGCTGCTTCGGCCTGTCAGTCAGTGAACTGTTGCGAGGTGGCCTTGATAATGTGTGACCTTGAGAGTTTGTGGATGTGGAGTTTGGGGTTGGATACACACAGAGAAGACTACATGGCTTGCTGTGTCGTACCAGATTTACACGAGGGGTTTTTTTTCAAATATTGAACTGCGAGCGAATGCGAGCTGTTCACTATTTGAAAAAGCAACGAGTGTAAATCTGGTACGAAACAGCAAGCCATGTAGTATTCTGTCCTACATACTGTACTTACTTGTATTTTACTGAAAATGTCCTGCAGTCGAGGCAGCTAAACTGAAGACGCTTGTTTTGGAACCTCAATCTCTTCTAAAGCCTCGTGCAATCTATTACGTCAAAGTAAAGAAACGTCACGCTGAAAGTGTGGCGTGACGTGTTAGTTCTAAAAATTCATCGAGGGTAATTAGCGAGCGCAATTATTGTTTCTATAATGACGTTTGTCTCGGTGACTTTGGCATCATAAACAGTGGAAAAAAAGGTCCCTGCCAGACTTGCTTGACATGACCTCATTTATATGATATACACACGTGTGATTTGAACGATTATTATCTCACGGGTGTCTCTCTCACGCATGTAGGATAAAATTCTTTACATACTAGCCATTGATGGTTCAGTCTTTTGCAGTGTCCTAACGTCTTCAACCCGTTAGTAAGTTTTGTTTTGTACGGTATAAAGGTGTCATTGAGAGTGTGCCCTTGAATGTGTCGAGGGGGAGTTTGGCGTTGGGTACCACTAGGGAGGGTAAGCTGATATTCCTGTCACCGTCCTCATCCCCTTCTCTCTAAACTAAATAGACCACTTTCATTGTGTCACTTAGTTCCCTGTGCATTTACTGTAGGAATCGATCCTGCGCTAAAGCAACTGACAAGTCTAGTTATTGAACAATCCGAAACGCGACATTTGAATGTGTGTCAGTGTGTGTGTGTGTGTGTGTGTGTGTGTGTGTGTGTGTGTGTGTGTGTGTGTGTGTGTGTGTGCGTACGTGTTTTGCGTGCGTGCGTGCGAGCGTGTGTGTGTGTGTGTGTGTGTGTGTGTGTGTGTG
>NC_090256.1:6770418-6783574 GCF_037325665.1 Littorina saxatilis | reverse complement strand
TACACAGAAAAGGAAGCAAACAGAAACTAAGACCCTCTCTACGTAAGAACTATACAACTACGCAGACCCCTAGAGCTGGAGAGGGGGTGTCCAATAACATACACATAAACAAACACTACAACACGCAAAGTATCAAAGTATGTATAATTAGCTACACTAAGGCACTTCTTTCTCAATTTCTCACTTTTCTCCAATGAAAGGGAAGCAACTGCTTTTTAACTACAACAAAAATCTATCCTTAGAAACAAAAACCTATTTAGGGCTAAATCGGGGTCACCACTGTCACGAAGTGGTTTGCATGTGAATTTATTATGCGTGTTCTGCCCTTTTGCACTGTCTCTACCCTTTCACACCAAACACTTCAAAAACAGAACTTGGGAGGATGCAGGCTCATTATTTCCTCAACCAAAAACAACATACTTCTTCACTTTAAATACATCAATACGAACAACTTTTCAACACACAGTTCGCACAATCTTCCAGCTTTCACTCAAGGCATGTAAATACATATTATAACAATACTTTCTCAAATATAGATTAACGCACACAAGAAGGTACCAACAGACACTCACGAGTTCGTATCACGGCTCACTGCATGTCGCCAGTTCACTTACTTGTCTCGCTGAATCCTCGTAGAATAATGAATTCAGATGCCAACATACAGCGATGCTAACACACACCTTTCGCTGAAGATGCCACACACACCTCTCACTGAAGATGCCAACACGCACCTTTCACTGAAGATGCCAACACACATCTCATGGAAGATGCCCACACACACCTTCCAGGTTTCTCCCCGAGAAACCCTTCCGCCCGTAGCGGAAACAACCGTCGTCAGCTACGACCGGTCTCGATGAAGACTCCACTCGTCTAGTCATCTGCGCAGAGGTGGTCCCTTGCTTCCACCGTCGTCTAGCGCTTCTCTCGTGTAAGGTCCCTCCCTTATACGCCATGGAAAACCCTCATGGAAACTCCTAAAGAATTTAACCAAGTCTTAATACAACATTCTCTAAAACCATCTCTTCTTCCAAACGTTCATGTACCACTCATACATTCTCGTTCATTCCACGTTCACATTCCGTACAGATTCAATATCCAAACTAACACTTAATCAATGAATAACACTCCCCATACAAAGCATGACCGTCTTAACCATAACATAAATGCCTAGCAATTATGTTCAAGAAATTCCCCATGAAAAACCGTGAAACAATTACATCAAGAATTCTCTCAACGCTTCACACTAAGATTGGGTGCACTTTATACACACTAACCTTTACGCTCCAGCTATGTATTCCAACGTCACTAATATACAACATAGTAAATCATTTACCTTAAGAGACCCGTCTCTTGAAAGAGTACTTGTTCCCAGAACAAGTCTGACACACGCTGAACAACCTTCCCGGTTGGAAATCTCACACGCTGTGACGTTATTTACCCCAGACCAGCTACATGTCTCAAACACAACTCACATCACGCTAAGCCAGTTTTACGTGCAACACCCGAAACACGTGAATAACGCTAGTCCGGTCAGCTACCCTCGCCTGTACAACATTTAGGGAGGTTAAAAACACGACGTGGCTTCACCTCACAAATATGCTACTCACATCTTTGTGACATTTTCATTTGACAATAACCAATACGATATTTCTTCCGTTCTCAAACTTAGTTAAATGGATACTATCGATCCTAGAATGTGGGGAGATTGTCTGGTAAATGTGATGAATGGGAAGAATGTGGGGAGATTGTCTGGTAAATGTGATGAATGGGAAGAATGTGGGGAGATTGTCTGTTAAATGTGATGAATGGGAAGAATGTGGGGAGATTGTCTGGTAAATGTGATGAATGGGAAGAATGTGGGGAGATTGTCTGGTGAATGTGATGAATGGGAAGAATGTGGGGAGATTGTCTGGTAAATGTGATGAATGGGAAGAATGTGGGGAGATTGTCTGGTGAATGTGATGAATGGGAAGAGTGTGGGGAGATTGTCTGGTGAATGTGATGAATGGGAAGAATGTGGGGAGATTGTCTGGTGAATGTGATGAATGGGAAGAGTGTGGGGAGATTGTCTGGTGAATGTGATGAATGGGAAGAATGTGGGGAGATTGTCTGGTGAATGTGATGAATGGGAAGAATGTGGGGAGATTGTCTGGTGAATGTGATGAATGGGAAGAATGTGGGGAGATTGTCTGGTGAATGTGATGAATGGGAAGAGTGTGGGGAGATTGTCTGGTGAATGTGATGAATGGGAAGAATGTGGGGAGATTGTCTGGTGAATGTGATGAATGGGAAGAGTGTGGGGAGATTGTCTGGTGAATGTGATGAATGGGAAGAATGTGGGGAGATTGTCTGGTGAATGTGATGAATGGGAAGAGTGTGGGCAGATTGTCTGGTGAATGTGATGAATGGGAAGAATGTGGGGAGATTGTCTGGTGAATGTGATGAATGGGAAGAATGTGGGGAGATTGTCTGGTGAATGTGATGAATGGGAAGAATGTGGGGAGATTGTCTGGTGAATGGGATGAATGGGAAGAATGTGGGGAGATTGTCTGGTGAATGTGATGAATGGGAAGAGTGTGGGGAGATTGTCTGGTGAATGTGATGAATGGGAAGAATGTGGGGAGATTGTCTGGTGAATGTGATGAATGGGAAGAATGTGGGGAGATTGTCTGGTGAATGTGATGAATGGGAAGAATGTGGGGAGATTGTCTGGTGAATGTGATGAATGGGAAGAATGTGGGGAGATTGTCTGGTGAATGTGATGAATGGGAAAAGTGTGGGGAGATTGTCTGGTGAATGTGATGAATGGGAAGAATGTGGGGAGATTGTCTGGTGAATGTGATGAATGGGAAGAGTGTGGGGAGATTGTCTGGTGAATGTGATGAATGGGAAGAGTGTGGGGAGATTGTCTGGTGAATGTGATGAATGGGAAGAGTGTGGGGAGATTGTCTGGTGAATGTGATGAATGGGAAGAATGTGGGGAGATTGTCTGGTGAATGTGATGAATGGGAAGAATGTGGGGAGATTGTCTGGTGAACGTGATGAATGGGAAGAATGTGGGGAGATTGTCTGGTGAATGTGATGAATGGGAAGAGTGTGGGGAGATTGTCTGGTAAATGTGATGAATGGGAAGAGTGTGGGGAGATTGTCTGGTGAATGTGATGAATGGGAAGAGTGTGGGGAGATTGTCTGGTGAATGTGATGAATGGGAAGAATGTGGGGAGATTGTCTGGTGAATGTGATGAATGGGAAGAATGTGGGGAGATTGTCTGGTGAATGGGAAGAGTGTGGGGAGATTGTCTGGTGAATGTGATGAATGGGAAGAATGTGGGGAGATTGTCTGGTGAATGTGATGAATGGGAAAAGTGTGGGGAGATTGTCTGGTGAATGTGATGAATGGGAAGAATGTGGGGAGATTGTCTGGTGAATGTGATGAATGGGAAGAATGTGGGGAGATTGTCTGGTGAATGTGATGAATGGGAAGAATGTGGGGAGATTGTCTGGTGAATGTGATGAATGGGAAGAGTGTGGGGAGATTGTCTGGTGAATGTGATGAATGGGAAGAATGTGGTGAGATTGTCTGGTGAATGTGATGAATGGGAAGAGTGTGGGGAGATTGTCTGGTGAATGTGATGAATGGGAAGAATGTGGGGAGATTGTCTGGTGAATGTGATGAATGGGAAGAATGTGGGGAGATTGTCTGGTGAATGTGATGAATGGGAAGAATGTGGGGAGATTGTCTGGTGAATGTGATGAATGGGAAGAATGTGGGGAGATTGTCTGGTGAATGTGATGAATGGGAAGAATGTGGGGAGATTGTCTGGTGAATGTGATGAATGGGAAGAATGTGGGGAGATTGTCTGGTGAATGTGATGAATGGGAAGAATGTGGGGAGATTGTCTGGTGAATGTGATGAATGGGAAGAATGTGGGGAGATTGTCTGGTGAATGTGATGAATGGGAAGAATGTGGGGAGATTGTCTGGTGAATGTGATGAATGGGAAGAATGTGGGGAGATTGTCTGGTGAATGTGATGAATGGGAAGAATGTGGGGAATCCACTGTACCTGAATCTAGACGCACACGACACGATTTGCTCCAAAACGCACCACAAGTGTGCTAACTAATTCAATCAAAGTGAGTGACTGAGCTTCAAAGCCTTGGGTTTTGTTTCCAGTGTTGGAGACAAACATTATTATAGAGGTACTGCCAGGCGTCTACACCGGTTGCGCCCTCTATAACGCGGCACCCTAGTGACCAGCGTCAATTACACAAACAAGAGAAGTAACTGAGGGGTAGTAACGCAACCCAGTGGCCACACAGAGTGTTCTTCCCTTGCCTAGTTTACGACACTTAATTAGGCCTAAAAAAACAAATAGGTGTGGTTACGGTAACCCGACCTACCCTATTTTGGGGGGCCGACCCTATAACTTTTTATTACATTTGTCAAAAAAACACAACAAAAAACAAGAAAACGAGTGCAGAAAACGCAATGAAAGCGAAAGCGCCCGAGTCGCACACTTATTTCCCTGTCAAGTAGGTTTAATTTGTACACATTAGAAAAAAAAGTTTAAAAAAAAAAGTGATTGCCTACCTTCCTACCCTATTTTTTTTGGCTATGTTACCGTAACCACACCTATTTTTTTTGGCCTTAGGCTTCCAAACCATTTGCTTTTGCAAAGTAAAAGCAGTTCTTGTGCGCAGAAGCATTATTTGCAATGCAGAATCTTATGGTAGAACTTTGGAAGCTTCTTCTTCTTCTTCTGCGTTCGTGGGCTGAAACTCCCACGTACACTCGTGTTTTTTGCACGAGTGGAATTTTACGTGTATGACCGTTTTTTACCCCGCCATTTAGGCAGCCATACGCCGTTTTCGGAGGAAGCATGCTGGGTATTTTCGTGTTTCTATAACCCACCGAACTCTGACATGGATTACAGGATCTTTTTCGTGCGCACTTGGTCTTGTGCTTGCGTGTACACACGGGGGGTGTTCGGACACCGAGGAGAGTCTGCACACAAAGTTGACTCTGAGAAATAACTCTCTCGCCGACCGTGGGGACGAACTCACGCTGACAGCGGCCAACTGGATACAAATCCAGCGCGCTACCGACTGAGCTACATCCCCGCCCACACTTTGGAAGCGAGGGACCTTGTTTTGAGGTATTATACTTTTGAATAAAACCATCCTTATTCCCATTGCACAACTCTCAACGCCCTAATACCCCACCCCCCCCCCCCCCCCTCGCCCACCCCCCGCACACACGTTAATATTTCCTGTACTTTCATCTTTCAATGGCTTATAAATGTCAAAGAAATCTGATTTACAAGCACACATTTCCGTGTCTGTCCGTTTTATTTGAATTCTCGTTATAGCCGCGTGTTATAGCAGTGTGTATCGATCGAATACATTTCTGCACAAAAAGAGCGTTATGCACACCGGGAGATTCCGTTTTAGTTTTATGTACATTTTCTCCATATAAAACAAGATGACGTTTTGCAGTCAGCGTAATGGCTGGACACCTCACTGGGGGAAAAAAAAACACATTTATGTTCCTCTCTTTTTTTTTTCTCGACGGGTTGGGAGTATGGCATTCCGTTTGTCAAATAATTATTTGGATACTTTTTCATGTTTTTTTCACCAGTTTTAGCTAAATAATCATTATTTAGAAGCTCATGTGCTAAATAAGTAATTGTTTATAAACAATGTAAAACAACTCTAAATAATTTTTTGTTTACGTAAACAATTCATTATTTACCTAAACAATTCATTGTTTACGTAAATAATTCATTGTTTACGTAAATAATGATTTATTTACGTAAACAATATATTATCTAGACTTATATTAAATTGTTTATAAAGAATCAGCAATGTTGCTAAATAAATCATTATTTACGTAAACAATGAATTATTTACGTAAACAATGAATTGTTTAGCCAACACATTTTCCATTATTTAGGGGTTTCTAGGATTCGCTTCTGAACTAAGTTTTATGTCTTTCAGTGATTACTATAATTGAATACAAGGTCTCTCCACACACTCTTATCTTAAAATAGCTGTTGTTTGGATATTATTTTGTTTATTTTACAAGCCGAGTACGAAAATAACTGATCTCAAACACAGTCAAAGGTCAAGGTCAATTAAGGTGTTTCCCTGCCGGGAGTGTTTAGTGTTTGCATTTTCTTGCCTGAAGTTGTTGAAACACAGGGTTTTTTCCCCTTATGTTCTCGGTTCTGTTTATGTCCCAACAACATGCCTGTCTTTCCATTTCTCTTCCTTTCATCGTTTCATTTCAAAGAGAAAAGTAAAAACAGCTGTGAACCGTTGAAAAACGGGAAACAATGCCTCCGACGCGTTCCGAGAAGAATCTGGAGTGACTTCCCTTGCCTCATGCAACACATTGCGATCGGGCGAGAAGCGAAAATATTCTGAGCGATTGTTACCAGAGGAGAGGCGGCGATACCACCAGAAGATTTTGGAGATTGACGGGAATGATCCGTATGACATTCTCAACCAGGTGCTGGTCAGCAAATCCGGACGATCTGCCAGAGCTGAGTTACATCAACATCGTAAATTATTTTGTGCTTGGCAAGAGTGCATACAGATACACATGTATGTGAGCAGCTGAAAAGCTTACAACAGTTTGGATTCCTACCGACTTTTTGTCTCTGGCTGGGACTGGGTGAGGGATGTCAAGTGCTACAGCCCTGATGGCTGTCAGAACTCTGTAATTTCTGCAAAGGTAAGAATGTGCTTTCAGTTTATGATGAATGAACGTGAGTGTTCTCTGTCTTGTGTTGCAGATCACAAGTTGCAGTTCAGGATATTGTGTTGAGGCTTTGTACGTCTTTGATATGTTCTTCGCTTCAGTTTGTATTCTGGACTACGACAAAAGCTGTAGATAGTCTTGAATATATTTATATTTTGAAATAGCTTGCAAAATATTATATTTATAATGAGCTTCATGTTCATATTCAGTTAAAAATCTGTTGTTTACTTTTCATTGTTAAGGTTATTGTAAAGCACATTATGTGTGTCTTAGAGTTATATTCATTCGATTGACCTAGCTGAATGCTGATTTGTGCGACCTTCAATTTATGTTTCAGATTCTTCATTCACAACACCTTAATGAACCAGCACTTTCTCCTTGGATCATCGCCACTTCTGATGGCAACATACTGGCAGCACACTGTACCTGCATGGCCGGAGTTGGAGAAACCGGCATGGCCGGAGTTGGAGAAACCTGCACACACGTCCCTTCACCTTCAAGGAGTCAGCTGTTGGGAGTGTGCTGTGGCAGACCGCCATTTCTGTTTGGAATCTAACAGTGAGGGGATGCTTTGTCTGCGCAAAGACCACCAATACTTTAATCAAGTACAGTGCCAGATTGTTATGACCAGTTCCTCCTACTGCGATTTCATGGTGTGGACTACTGTGGATAAAGTTATTGTCCGAGTATTGCCTGACTGTGATTTTTGGGCAATGTGTGTGGAGAAAGCTTTGAAAGTGTTCAGACTCGCAGTTCTTCCAGAGCTAGTTGGAAACTGGCTGGACAGAGAAGCTGAGCCTCTACAAGCAGTGGATGTGAACCAGGAGCAGCTGCAAACACCAGTCGTGAAACGCAGCAAGAAACAGTGACAATGCCAGACTCGCTTGCTCATGTGTGTGGGAAAACAAACATCATGTATGACTGTACACACAGAAAGTGGCAGTATTAAAGTTGTAGAGAGGGAGAGAATACATCGAACGCAGAAGAAGAAGAAGAGAGGGAGAGAAAAGAGAGCATGCAATTTTTTAAATCACAGTTCACACTCACAGAGAAGTCATTAATTGTTCCATTCTTGTTTCATTTTATTCTTAAAGTAAAATCATGCACAGATGTAGACATACATTTTGTTTAGGATCACCGACCACAATACAAAATCAAGTGCTACAAGTATAAATTATGATGCATACAGGACCTTATTTTGTGATTGTTTTACATCCACTGCTGTGAATAACAAAGAATCATGAGCAGTTTGATTATCAACTTATTCAGCCAGGTACATTGTTCATTCTCCTTGTTCAATGTTTCCAGTGACACAGATTGGCTGCTTGATTTAGGGAACAAATAAGAGTGTGTGGTCCAGCATAGTTCTGCATCAGTACAGTCAAGTAATACAGTGTTTAAATTGGCAGTGGAACTGAAAGTTAGTTTCTATCATCAACTAGTTCTGTTTTGATGACAACAAAATTGAACACACTTATTTCTGCAAAAAAGCGCACAGGTCTATTGATCATAATGAATAGTTAATGACTCACATACCCACAGTATGTTATTTCAATTTTGAACATTTAGTGAAAGTGTTCTCTTCACTTTGGCTCCATACCTGCAATACTGGTAGTGGTATGTTCAGTGTTGCTTGCAGTTGCATGTTATTAATGTTATTGGTAGTTTAAATGTGTGCTCGCATTTCAAGTGTAGGCCATTTAATTTTTCAATGCTCCTTATCTTGTTTCCTGTAGAGCTATTTTGAGGTTAATCAGCATAATTCAACCTTTGTCAGTTGTGTCAATACATGTCACATTTATGCAAAATGATTTCAAAGTGTATGTTAAAGTGGTGTGTGTGTGTGTGTGTGTGTGTGTGTGTGTGTGTGTGTGTGTGTGTGTGTGTGTGTGTGTGTGTGTGTGTGTGTGTGTGTGTGTGTGTGTGTGTGTGTGTGTGTGTGATAGAAAGAGTGAAATCTGCTCTTGAATTGGAAGGAAATAGCAGCAGGTCAGATCATATACACATGTATATTCCATCCAGTGAAAACATAACAGAAAAACTGTTGCTTCTGCTCATGTGTGAATCAGATACAATACACCACAGTTTAATTAACACATTCTTTAAACAATGCCTTCATCTTCAAATTCAAGATTCCGTCCAGTGAAAACATAACAGAAAGACTATTGCTGCTGCTCATGCAAGACATCAGAATCAGATACAATACACCACAGTTTAATTAACATATTCTCTAGTCTAAACAATGCCTTCAGTTCACTAGGCTGTGTTTATGCAGCGTCACAGCAAGAATCACATGATACCAGTGCAAACATTGACAAGCCCAGATGATACAGTGACTATTTTGTCCAGTGTTACCACTTCTTCCTCTTCCCTTGCAAACAAAAGATCAGTCAGAATATCAGAGTTCAGAATTTTGTACTTTCCACAAAGAATACCGATAACTCGCTCAACATAAATTCTCAGATTAGCTAGTTTGCGTGTTGACTATCTCATAAGCTGTAAGCTGACTCTTCCCTCTTGTAAAGGCAGGGATTTTCACTTGTGCACCTCTCATAGCCACTAGTTCATTAATGTCAAATCCCCTGTCGGCCAAAATCACATCATTTTGTACAATATTGTCTAGATACCCACTATTTGCAGTGATGTGCTTGTCACTTGAAAGCCCACCCCACCCTTTAGAAATAAAAGAAATATGGCCTTGAGGTGTAATTGATATTAGGTATTTAATTGTATTGTTGTGCTTGGAGTTTGACCAGGTGAGTGCACTAGCATCAACACTGGAGGGTCTCTCAATGAATATATTTCAAAACAGTCAATAATGGACACTACTCTGCATCTTGAACACACACGGCCAGTACATGTACTGTGCAACTGACCTTGGCACGGAACGATCCAAGGGGGGCAATCTCAGTCATCTCAAAGAGGGAAATCCAAACGCAATCCGCTTTGTTCGATTTTACGGGCTTGGACGATAGAGAAAAATAAGAAAAGCAAAAGCTGGAGTCCAGTCTGGACGAAACGGCTATCAAGAACGCAGAATTAATTTCTTCTCAGTTTTTTTTTAGCCGTAAGCGCCATGTTTAACTGCTGTTCACAATGCGGCCGCAGTGAAACCAACAAAGGGGCCTCACTATAGAAGAGTTTCCTGCTCCGATAAACATGGCGCTTACGGCTAAAAAAAAAACTCAGAAAAAATCAATTCTGCGTTCTTGATAGCAGTTTCGTCCAGACTGGACTCCAGCTTTTGCTTTTCTTATTTTTCTCTATCGTCCAAGCCCATAAAATCGAACAAAGCGGATTGCGTTTGGATTTCCCTCTTTGAGATGACTGAGATTGCCCCCCTTGGATCGTTCCGTGCCAAGGCCAGTTACACGGTACTGGCCGTGTGTGTTCAAGATGACTACTATGTTCCATGGATAGGGAAGGAACTGTGGTGGTAGACTTGTCTTTATACTTCGCCTGTCTGTCCAGAAAACAAGTGGCCGCAGTCTGTGGTACATGATATGCACAGTCTCGTGAAAAACTTTGCTGGCAGTTGTTCTTGACACAGAAAAGATGTATGCCAGGTGTTGCAGAGGTGTGTTAAGGCGTATATGCATGAATGAGAGCTTGAAACTGTGTCAGTGCTCTGCGCGAGTGTGTTGGCAAAATGCCATGCAAGAAAATCAAATAATGTAACAAGTGTGAAGAAATTAGAAATCCCAGTAAAATATCGTACAGTATCGTCATTGTCCCTCAAAGAATCAAGTGTCATTTTTTTTCTTGGCAAGTTCGTCTTTAAGTTCCCGAGTTTCTAGCACCAGCCTGTTTAGTTCATCCCGTTGCTGCTTTTCTTCATCTTTAGAAATCCAGGCAAAATTGTCATAGGTTTCAGTCTGGCAGTAAGTACCGCCACAGTCACCTCTCTCGGGAAGAGGAGCAGCCAGTTCTGCTGTATCCGAAGTACCTTCACCGTCGCCATCAACAGCATCCTCTGCTAAATTAGGGTGAGAAGGAGTTGACTCACTCCCCACAAGCTTCTTCCTCTCCTTGAGTCTCTGGTACTGTCCTTGTTGGCTGTCAGGCTGTGTCCCTGCACCATACCCAAGTTTCAAAGTAGGTGTTTACTTCCCACAGATGGTTGCCCTGCAAAAAAAATCAAAGGCAAATGTATTGTAAATTATGGATTGGGAGTTATTTTAAAAATAAGTCACCCAAACAAAATGAATGAGTAAATCTAGACACAGATCTACCCTTTAAAGCTGAACTATAAAGTTGTATCAACAATGACCATTTAGTGTTCAAATAAATTCTGATTATCAAATCCAAGTATTTCATACCTATGGCATTCTCACAAGTCATGGTTTTGGGCAACCATGATAAGTTGTTATACTGAGAGTAAGTGTAAGACGGACTCACTCAGTCATAGACTGCACTCGGTGCAGGACTGACCGACTGTCCGCACACTACCAACACAACACAGCTTGCATAAAACACAGACTAACCAAGGCAGGTGAACAAAAGCATGAGTACTTACCATTGACAAAATGATCAGAGCACACGTATCTCCTACTCCTAGCTGTTGATTCAAAGTTGAAATTCTTCAGCTGAAGCTGTGCCAACCATTCTCGCCCGCGTCGTGCAGTCAAATCCCTTATCTCTTTGCCCTTTCCGTTGACAACAAATGGAACAGAAAAGAATCTTCTGTCCCTATCTCTATCTTGTCTGTTATGGCAATGTTTAACACTACAACTAGAGACCATGTCGATAAAATAATGCGGAAGATTCAGAGTGCAGATTTCGCGTGTTGCCTTCTCGCGAGTTCCGCCGGAATGCCAGAGGCACGGCCGGACAACTCTGCACACGACTGTGTGACGTCATCGCGTCAGAGCTCATACCAAGTTGTGTTGTGTTGTGTAACCTACAGATAAAAAAAAAAAGTGTAATCATGCAGTAAGAGAAATGGAAAGAGAAAGTTTTTGTTGAGACAGAACAGAAAACTTAGGACGGAAAACTTTTTTTCAACAACTTCAAGGGAGAGAATGCAAACACTAAACACTCCCGGTTATGACCTTGACCTTTTGTTTGTTTTCGCATTCAGTTCTTTTCGTACGGCAATTTCAGCTTGTAAAATAAACAAATTTACGAACATTTTCTGATAAATAATGTTTGGAGATACCTTGTATTGAATTATAGTATATACACAAAGAAAAAAAATGAAGCTTAGAAGTCAATTCTTGATTCCCCTAAATAATGAAAACTGCTTTCCCTAAACAATTCATTGTTTACGTAAATAATTCATTGTTTACGTAAATAATGATTTATTTAGCAACATTGCTGATTCTTTATAAACAATGTAATATAAGTCTAAATAATATATTGTTTACGTAAATAAATCATTATTTACGTAAACAATGAATTATTTACCTAAACAATGAATTGTTTAGGTAAATAATGAATTGTTTACATAAACAAAAAATTATTTAGAGTTGTTTTACATTGTTTATAAACAATTACTTATTTAGCACATGAGCTTCTAAATAATGATTATTTAGCTAAAACTGGTGAAAAAACATGAAAAAGTATCCAAATAATTATTTGACAAACGGTATGCCATATGGGAGTGGGTGGAGGTGCGGGGAAGAAGAGAGTGTGTGTGTGTGTGTGTGTGTGTGTGTGTGTGTGTGTGTGTGTGTGTGTGTGTGTGTGTGTGTGTGTGTGTGTGTGTGTGTGTGTGTGTGTGTGTGTGTGTGTGTGTGTGTGTGTGTGTGTTTCAGGACTAAGCAAACAATCCTACTTTCACCCAAGGTCATCGTGTATAGCCGTGTTAGCCCACACTGCGGAATCTGCCGTGTTTATTTTTGAAACTGCGATGACCAAAACGGCGAACAGCGAAATACGGGTGCGGTTAATTTCAATTTATTCCCCCCTCTGCTTCTTTACCTCTGTAAACTTGTAGAGCTAGTTATTTTTCGATAAACACCCAGCAACCAAACAAATAACGACCCAGCAACAGCCTGAATCCTCGATAGCGCAATGGGTTGAGAAGCTGTTCTGAGTCGGTACTACTTTTGCGACTGAAAAGTTCCGAACGCTCTAATGTACGAAGTATACATCTCTGGAGCAAACAATACAAACATACCGCATTTAAATTAACAACTACAGGCTTGAACACATGAATCTCCATATAAAATCCATGAGTTTGGTTGTTTTCTGAATCTAGATCTGCTGTGCACAAACGTTCATCACAAGCAAATTCCCAAGGCAAGTAACTCTCATACTTTGATGCACACATCTCATCAATTTAAACAACATAAAGCGGTTTCATACACTATTTTCCCCAGAAAACTGAACTTCATACAGTTTTTAACGTTGGAACACGGGTGCAAAAGTTCGTCTGCTAGTCCCATTTG
>NC_090256.1:6762918-6765418 GCF_037325665.1 Littorina saxatilis | reverse complement strand
TAGAGTGATTCAGAGAAAACTACTGGACCGATCTTAATGAAACTTGACATGAGAGATCCTGAGTATGGTACCTTCAGACGTTCTTTCATTTTTTTTTATAAATGTCTTTGATGACGTCATATCCGGCTTTTTGTGAAAGTTTAGGCGACACTGTCACGCTTTCATTTTTCAACCAAATTGGTTGACATTTTGGTCAAGTAATCTTCGATGAAGCCCGCACTTTGGTATTGCATTTCAGCCTGGAGGCTTAAACATTAATTAATTACTTTGCTCATTAAAGTTGTCATTAAAATCGATTTTTCGCAAACAGATTTAAAATTGATTGCATCGTATTCTTCATCACATTCTGAATCTAAACATATATACATATGTCATGTTTACTCTTAAAATATGATCACAATTAACGAAAATAGATTAATTAGTCTTACGATTAAAATTTAAGAAATCGATCCAAAAATGATTTCATCTTATTCTTTATCATTTTCTGATTCCAAAAACATAGATATGATAGGTTGTATTCAAAACAAGCTCAGAAAGTTAAAGGCACAGTAAGCCTCCCGTAAACCATCACAGATACGGTCAGGCTTTTACACACAGTACAAACACCCTTTCATTTAAACACTCGCCGCTTGAGAACATCCTAGGTGCCCTCCGAAAAGAGCGAACAATTTTCAAAGAATTTATTTTTGCGTGGTTTATCTTACCCCTGAGCCATCGTGAACCCGTGTGATCCAGTTTCCCTTTTTCACAATGTAGTCGTCAGTTAGTCATTTGAATGCGACTCGATATGAGCTTATCTACAATAGCACGTTTTTATGCACGAAACAAACAGCTGTGGTTCACAAGAACTCTAGCGATGACTTTTGACTGTTGAGAGGAACGGCGATATGCACAAACCGTCGTCTGCTACGACCCTTGCGTGACCCTGCTTCCGGGCTTTTCTGTTTTCAAACTTTCACCACTTCGAATTGTACTGATCTTGTCTTGATGAAAAAAAGAATTCTTTTATGATTAAAGAATGTTTGTGTAACAAGCTGTCAGTTTATTATTTAGATTTTAAAAGTTAGGTCTAGCGCAAAAACGCACCACGGTCCAAAAACATTCTGATAATCATCGATCCACGGCTATCGTCAGTTTACATCGATAGAATGAGACCCGAAGGGAAGTAACTCATTGTTGACCTGAGTTCAGGATGGGTCCAAAAAGTGTTCGAGACAATCTGCAAAATTAGGGCTCAGGGGTAAGATAAACCACGCAAAAATAAATTCTTTGAAAATTGCTCACTCTTTACATAGGGCACCTAGGATGTTCCCGTTTGGTGAGCGTTCAAATGGAAGGGTGTTTGTACTGTGTGTAAAAGCCTGACAGTATCTGTGATAGTTTACGGGAGGCTTACTGTCCGGGCGTGATTTCCGGTATTGAATATTCATCAGTAACAGCCGTCCAGCACCAAAACGAGGCGCCATTGTTGTAGAGGACCAAGTCCACGAAAATAAATTCTTTGAACATTTCTCACGCTCGACAGAAAGCAGCCAGGATGTTCCCGTTCGGTGAGCGTTCAAATGGAAGTATGCTTGTACTGTATGTAGACGCTCGGGGAGCTCTGTGATGGTTTACGGGAGGCTTACTGTGCCTTTAACAAGAATACAGAAAAGCGCGCTTTCCTGCTTAGCACAATACGCTACCGCGCTAATCTGGCGTGTCAATATCACTACGTTTTGCACGTGGAAGGTGAGCGATTTCCTTCACGCGGGGATTGACGAAGCTGTACTGTCTTGGTGAAAAAATACAGTGCGTTCAGTTTCATTCCGTGAGTTCGACAGCTTGACTAAATGTAGTCTTCTTCTTCTTCTTGCGTTCGCCGTCACAACATCACTGCGAGACGAATGACGTCGTGGCTTCCAGGTCTTGTCTGCTCCCATAGAGTTTGGTGCAGAGAGGGACTGATGCTGGCCACACTTTGTCTCTGATTGGTTTGAGTTGGGGGCATGTCTTCCAGACCACAGGGACAGGTTGGTGATGGGGTCAGCTTCAGCTTCCTGAACATGTGGGCGTTGATGCGACAGTGACCAGTTCGTAGTCGCATGATCACTACTTGCTGCCATCGTTCTAGGAGATGATATGCGTCTCTCGTGGATTGTGGTCGCATTGCTGCCTTCACGAGGGTTTTCTTTTCAGCGAAGCTGACCGGGTTGTCTGGTTGTTCCTCCCTGGCTCCTAGTTTGGCGAGCTCATCAGCTGTTTCATTGCCTGGAATTCCGCAGTGTGCTGGAACCCATTGCAGGACTACTCGTCGAGTCTTGGCAAGCTCCTGGAGTTTCTCCATCAGACGAGGAAGTAATTTCGCCTTACGCGACTTGTTCTTTCTTTGTCCTTCTTCGTCTTCTTCTGCGTCCATGGGCAGAAACTCCCATGCACATTCGTGTTTTTTGTACACGTGTGTATGACAGTTTTTACCCCGCCGTTTAGGCAGCCATACGCTGCTTTCGGAGTAAGCATG
>NC_090256.1:6736886-6756886 GCF_037325665.1 Littorina saxatilis | reverse complement strand
ATAAGATGAAAGTGTTTTTAAATTGATTTGGAAAATTTAATTTTGATAATAATTTTTATATATTTAATTTTCAGAGCTTGGTTTTAATCCGAATATAACATATTTATATGTTTTTGGAATCAGCAAATGATGGAGAATAAGATAAACGTAAATTTGGATCGTTTTATAAAAAAAATATTTTTACAATTTTCAGATTTTTAATGACCAAAGTCATTAATTAATTTTTAAGCCACCACGCTGAAATGCAATACCGAAGTCCGGGCTTTGTCGAACATTACCCGACCAAAATGTCAACCAGTTTGGTTGAAAAATGAGGGCGTGACAGTGCCGCCTCAACTTTCACGAAAAGCCGGATATGACGTCATCAAAGACATTTATAAAAAAAATGAAAAAAACGTCTGAATATAATACCCAGGAACTCTCATGTCAAATTTCATAAAGATCGGTCCAGTAGTTTAGTCTGAATCGCTCTACACACACACACACACACACACACACACACACACACACACAGACAGACACACACACACACACACACACACACACACACACACACACACACACACACACACACACACACACACGCACATACACCACGACCCTCGTCTCGATTCCCCCCTCTACGTTAAAACATTTAGTCAAAACTTGACTAAATGTAACAAAACAAAAAAGGAACCTAATTTGGTTTAATCGTCTTTCGGATGAACAACTCTACCATGACGTTAACATAGTTCTTGTTGCAACTTATTCGTATTCTAAACTTGAATTTACACAAAGAAAACAACCCAAAAGAGTCTCTGATTCCACAGCATTCCATGTGAGAGAAAGGAAATCTTACCACAAGCTCAGAAGATTGAAGAAATGCTCAAACACTCAACAGTATCCTCCGCTTAAAAAAAGTACATTAGACACAAGACCAGCAAACACCAGTAGGCCGTCTGAACTCAGGTGTACAGAAACAGCAAGGCATAAACACGGAATGAGTCTTTTGAACACAGTTTCAGGAATGTGTAGAAATCCTGAAACAGCATCCTCCGATTCAACAGTAACTCAGACATAGAGCACAGCACACACACGTCGGATGGAGTACAGGTGCTCCAAGACAACTAGGCATATAGACTGAACAAGTCTTTCGACTGGATAAGTCTTTTTAAAACAGGATCAGGAATTTGTAGTAATCCTTAAACAGTATCCTCCGATTCAACAGTAACTCAGACAGAAGCACTGCGCACAGCAGTTTGACGAAGGTGTTCCGAAGCAGGAAGGCATACAGACTGAATAAGTCTTTCGACTGAACAAGTCTTTTTAACGCAAGATCAAGGATTTGTAGAAATCCTGAAACAGTATCCTGCTATTCAACAGTAGCTCAGACAGAAGCTCAGCGCACAGCAGTTGGATGGAGCAGAGGTGCCCCGAAGCAGGAAGGCATACAGACTAAATAATCCTTTATATCACAGGATCAAAAGTTTGCAGAAATCCGACAAACAGTATCCTCACATCAAACAAAACTCCAGACAGAGGCACAGCGCAAAACAACACGGCTGAGTACAGGACAGTGGTGTTCTAAAACAGCAAACCTTAAAGACTGAACAAGTCTGTTACCCACCCCTCTCATTAGCTGCAGAAATGAATAGGTGAAGATTGCCGGAAGAAACGGAGACCCAAGGAAATGAGAGGGTTCACTGAACCGGAAATGGAAGACCCGGTCACCAAAGGGCAAGAAGAAGACATACTATGAATCTGCCGTCATCTGTATTGGTACACAATCAAACATATAAAAAAGCTTCTTCGGTATTAACAAAAATATGTAAGTGACAGCTAGTCTTGAACAACACTGTAATAATGTGCAATAAGCATGATCTGACAATTTCGTTTGTTTGTAGCAATTAAAGTTAAAAGCATGGGATCTAAACAAAACCACAACAACAACAAAAAAATAAATAAACGCTAAAATAATAAAATGACAAAACACACCCGAAAGAAGTTATAATCAAAAATAATAAGCAACAACCCTTGAAGTATTCTTGGTATTGAGTAACATAATATTTTATGTAAAAGCGTAGTGACAGAAATTTCACTGAGCCAACAAAATTTGTATACATGTTTTTATGTATTTGTGTTGATAGTCAATGTTTCATGACCCCCCGCGGGTTAGGGGGAAGAATTTACCCGATGCTCCCCAGCATGTCGGAAGACGCGACTAACGGATTCTGTTTCTCCTTTTACCCTTGTTAAGTGTTTCTTGTATAGAATATAGTCAATGTTTGTAAAGATTTTAGTCAAGCAGTATGTAAGAAATGTTAAGTCCTTTGTACTGGAAACTTGCATTCTCCCAGTAAGGTCATATAATTGCAAGCCCCTGGAGCAATTTTTTGATTAGTGCTTTAGTGAACAAGAAACAATTAGCAAGTGGCTCTATCCCATGCATCCCCTCCCCCCCTTTCCCCGTCGCGATATAACCTTGAACGGTTGAAAACGACGTTAAACACCAAATAAAGAAAGAAAGAATGTTTCATGTACTGTTAAAGTGAACATTTGTTAGAGAAACTGAATAAAAATCGGGAAGGCACAGTAACAATTGTACTCGAAGTTTAAAGATTCTTAAAGGAGAAAGAGTACAAGCATCGTCCTGTTTTCTATGTTGATAAATAACTATTAATACGTGTAACATTAACGATTCTCCTGTCATAAAAAAACGCATTCCGGTTTACCATTAATTTTAATCAAATTATAAGGCTAACCCATCAGGGCTGTTCTATATGCTAGCGATTTAGGGCTAGATTACATCTGTGAAGAGTACGGTTAAAGGAATACTATCTAACAAGGAAACTGTCTTAAATCGCCCCAAGAGCTATACAGTTCAGGTTGGGATTGTGATTATGTGACCAGGAATACCTAAAAAAAATAAAATAAACGTTTGAGCGCTGAGTTACTTAAATTGAAAACGGCTGTATTTTGAGTGGGCATTCCATACTGTATTCTCATTGTGACGTTCTTTGTGCGAGTCATAATGTTCGTCCTACCTTTCGACCCTGAGTATTTCATGCGCTTAACATCCTTTTAGTTAAACACTTAAATAGTATCATTAGAGTGGTTGAACTATGTGTAAAGTACGATTTTTTTAGATTTTTTTTGTGCTGAATTAATTATGCAGATTGATGCAATCATTGTGTCACTAACGAAATTAAGTCAACAACAAATACAATTGACACCATTTGGAAAACTTTTGTCGCTGTTTTCTCAGAATCGTTTTTTGAGCACCAGTGCCGTCATTGGAAAATGCTCATCTTCTAGACTAACTGTCCAATCTTCCAGCACTTTTTTTGGTATTTTCACCAGAAATAGTGTCTTTGTGCAATAACATAATATAGACTTAATTTCTATGACTTATCCAGGAATTATTTTGGAAATTCTGTCAAATTACACAAACTTACCTTTTTGCGGAAATTTGTTTTGTGCCTATAATATCTATCCAGGAAACAAAAGCTGTTCATAAGTATGAAGAAATTGCTCTGTCAGTGCATTTAGGTGCCTGTTTAGAGTTTAAAAAAATATATATTAAAAAAAGAAAACACTTCAAAGTTCTATCTTTACTTTTCTGGAATGTTTCCAAGAAAGTACAGGTTTTTTCTCAAAAGTCACCAAAACGTCCATTTGGACCCATAACTCATTCAAATATCACTTTTAGGAGAAAAAAAAATCGCAATCTTTTTATCAACAACCTTGAAACAAAAATGTAAAAGCTTGCCAAAGAAACAAATCTTACGTTACGTGTCATCTCTGCCTTTTAACTGAAAGACGTTCTGATCCCGTGAAAAAGCCGGAGCGGATCTGAAGTGGTGCTCTGATCTCATATAATTATGAAAACAACGGTACACTTTGCATTAATTTAATGGACACGTTATCCGTCGTCACGTGATCACATTGGTATTTTAACGGTATCCCTTTTTTTTTTTTTCATCTTTTTAAAAACAATTTTTCTAGATTATTTTATATAACTATAAGTGGTCGTTGTCTATGAATTGTTTTTAATGCTTGTATGTTATTTCTTACGAGAAAACTTTTTATGTAAAATGTTAAATTTTAATGTCTAATGTAAAGCGCCATGAGACTGCCATTCGGCGGTGAACAGCGCTATAAAAGAATGTTTTATTATTATTATTATTATTATTATTATTTAAGTTATTGAGACATCCCAGTGCACTAAGGGATTTATAGAGCAAATCGAGAAAATTCATTATTGAACGAAGCGCTGGGATTGTTTCAATAACGATATTGTCAGTACCGCCATAGAAAAAAGAAGATTCCAAGCGCACATTTTGCAACGCGCATTTGAATAGGCATAACTGTGTGGTCAGGTCGTGTACAGTAAAGATCTACTTTTGTGTGGGGTGTCTCAAGTGTGTCGTGCTTTCGTCACACGCATTTTAATTTCTGTTGGTAAATTCCAGTGTAGCGTTAATCTGAACAGTGATGATCTTTCAGAGATACCTCATTTGAACTCGGAGAAAGGGCTGTGCTCTTCATTATTTGCGATTCGAAACCTCCAGTCGAGCTTCGACGGATTGACTGTGCGGAGTGACTCCCCTTGAATTGACTCGAAGCCGCGGGACTCGACGGTTCGCACATTTTCAAAACAAATGTGGCATATTTCTCGTGTTGTATCTTCACTCATCGGGGAGTCTGATACTAAATATGAACGGTAAGAATGCTCTGAACCCTACACGTATTATATCCCCATCGTTTTTTCGTTCACATTTGCCCAACATGTTAATTTGCTGAGCGGGGTTTATGTCGTCTGCTTGGGCAATCAAACCACTGCATGCAGTCTGCACTGACTGAGTCTGCACGCACGAGGCACGCTGGTAATAAGTCTTATAATGGTAAGAACGTTCTGAACTCCTACACGTTTTCGATTACGATTGTTCTTGCCTTGAAATAATAATTCGGAAACCATTCATTTACTGAACTGATGCAGTCGTATTTCAGTGTAGTCAGTGCGGCTACGTATGACAGAGTCGATCGAGTCAGTCAGTCTTCCAAACTGGTCTAGCTGGTACGTTATCGGAATAACACTTGTGTTTTCTGCTAGCGGGTGGGAATTTTATATTAACTCATCATTTGGTAATGTGGATGATAAGCTACATGCCACTAACACGATGAGAAGAATCTATGCAAGTCGGCGAGAATTAGATGAAACAGAGCGGCTTCTATTTTTAGATCAGTGGCGGCCGCACTGTGGCACAGGCACATGCAATCTGTCAGAAAAAAAACCACTTCTGCTTTAATTAAGAAGCAGGGAATTTATGGTCATTTGGTATTGTGGAGAATATAAGCTACATGTCAGTAATTAATTCTGAGGATGAGAGCACAGTCTTGCTTAGGTAAAGGGCGTAAGAATACGCTCTGTGGAAAAGTTAGCGCACTCCAAGAGTGCGCTAACAGTTTTAGCGCATCGCCATTAGCCAATCAACTGGTTCACATCAGTCATGTGACACCAGTACTTACTGACAATTATTATTATTATTATTATTATTATTATTATTATTATTAGTAGTATTATTTAAGTTATTGAGACATCCCAGTGCACTAAGGGATTTATAGAGCAAATCGAGAAAATTCATTATTGAACGAAGCGCATAGCGCTGAGTTCAATAATTATTTTCGAGATTTGCTCTATAAATCCCTTAGTGCACTGGGATTGTTTCAATAACGATATTGTCAGTACCGCCAGAGAAAAAAGAAGATTCCAAGCGCACATTTTGCAACGCGCATTTGAATAGGCATAACTGTGTGGTCAGGTCGTGTACGGTAAAGATCTACTTTTGTGTGGGGTGTCTCAAGTGTGTCGTGCTTTCGTCACACGCATTTTAATTTCTGTTGGTAAATTCCAGTGTAGCGTTAATCTGAACAGTGATGATCTTTCAGAGAGACCTCATTTGAACTCGGAGAAAGGGCTGTGCTCTTCATTATTTGCGATTCGAAACCTCCAGTCGAGCTTCGACGGATTGACTGTGCGGAGTGACTCCCCTTGAATTGACTCGAAGCCGCGGGACTCGACAGTTCGCACATTTTCAAAACAAATGTGGCATATTTCTCGTGTTGTATCTTCACTCATCGGGGAGTCTGATACTAAATATGAACGGTAAGAATGCTCTGAACCCTACACGTATTATATCCCCATCGTTTTTTCGTTCACATTTTCCCAACATGTTAATTTGCTGAGCGGGGTTTATGTCGTCTGCTAGGGCAATCAAACCACTGCATGCAGTCTGCACTGACTGAGTCTGCACGCACGAGGCACGCTGGTAATAAGTCTTATAATGGTAAGAACGTTCTGAACCCTACACGTTTTCGATTACGATTGTTCTTGCCTTGAAATAATAATTCGGAAACCATTCATTTACTGAACTGATGCAGTCGTATTTCAGTGTAGTCAGTGCGGCTACGTATGACAGAGTCGATCGAGTCAGTCTTCCAAACTGGTCTAGCTGGTACGTTATCGGAATAACACTTGTGTTTTCTGCTAGCGGGTGGGAATTTTATATTAACTCATCATTTGGTAATGTGGATGATAAGCTACATGCCACTAACACGATGAGAAGAATCTATGCAAGTCGGCGAGAATTAGGTGAAACACAGCGGCTTGTATTTTTAGATCAGTGGCAGCCGCACTGTGGCACAGGCACATGCAATCTGTCAGAAAAAAAAACACTTCTGCTTTAATTGAGAAGCAGGGAATTTATGGTCATTTGGTATTGTGGAAAATATAAGCTACATGTCAGTAATTAATTCTGAGGATGAGAGCACAGTCTTGCTTAGGTAAAGGGCGTAAGAATACGCTCTGTGGAAAAGTTAGCGCACTCCAAGAGTGCGCTAACAGTTTTAGCGCATCGCCATTAGCCAATCAACTGGTTCACATCAGTCATGTGACACCAGTACTTACTGACAATTATTATTAGTATTACTTAGTATTTAAATGGAACACACTGTTCGCCATGTCCCCATAACTCATTCAAATATCACTTTTAGGAGAAAAACAAAATCGCAATATTTTTATCAACAACCTTGAAACAAAAATGTAAAAGCTTGCCAAAGAAACAAATCTTACGTTACGTGTCATCTCTGCCTTTTAACTGAAAGACGTTTTGATCCCGTGAAAAAGCCGGAGCGGATCTGAAGTGGTGCTCTGATCTCATATAATTATGAGAAGAACGGTACACTTTGCATTAATTTAATGGACACGTTATCCGTCGTCACGTGATCACAAAGGGTGAAGGTATTTTAACGGTATCACTTTTTTTCTTTTCTTTTTTCTCATCTATTTAAAAACAATTTTTCTAGATTATTTTATATAACTATAAGTGGTCGTTGTCTATGAATTGTTTTTAATGCTTGTATGTTATTTCTTACGAGAAAACTTTTTATGTAAAATGTTAAATTTTAATGTATAATGTAAAGTGCCATGAGACTGCCATTCGGCGGTGAACAGCGCTATAAAAGAATGTTTTATTATCATTGATATTATTATTATTTAAGTTATTGAGACATCCCAGTGCACTAAGGGATTTATAGAGCAAATCGAGAAAATTCATTATTGAACGAAGCGCATAGCGCTGAGTTCAATAATTATTTTCGAGATTTGCTCTATAAATCCCTTAGTGCACTGGGATTGTTTCAATAACGATATTGTCAGTACCGCCAGAGAAAAAAGAAGATTCAAAACGCACATTTTGCAACGCGCATTTGGATAGGCGTAACTGTGTGGTCAGGTTTGTGTCACTGGATCTACTTTTGTGTGGGCTGTCTCAAGTGTGTCGTGCTTTCGTCACACGCAAACTCTTGTTTTAATTTCTGTTGGTAAATTCCAGTGTAGCGTTAAGCTAAAAAGTGATGATCTTTCATAGAGACCTCATTTAAACTCGGAGAAATACCGGCACGGTGGCCTAGTGGTAAGGCGTCCGCCCCGTGATCGGGAGGTCGTGGGTTCGAAACCCGGCCGGGTCATACCTAAGACTTTAAAATTGGCAATCTAGTGGCTGCTCCGCCTGGCGTCTGGCATTATGGTGTTAGTGCTAGGACTGGTTGGTCCGGTGTCAGAATAATGTGACTGGGTAAGACATGAAGCCTGTGCTGCGACTTCTGTCTTGTGTGTGGCGCACGTTATATGTCAAAGCAGCACCGCCCTGATATGGCCCTTCGTGGTCGGCTGGGCGTGAAGCAAACAAACAAACAAACAAACTCGGAGAAAGGACTATTTGCGATTCGAAACCTTCATCGAGCTTCGACAGATTGACTGTGCAGAGTTTTGCCCCTTGCCAAGGTCGACGGAAAGAACATTTTCAAAATTCTTCTTCTTCTTCTTCTTCTTCGTCGTTCGCTCAGATTTTCAAAATAAATGTGGCATGTTTCTCGTGTGGTATCTTCACTCATCGGGGAGTCTGGTACTAAATAATGAACGGTAAGAATGCTCTGAACCCTACACGTATTATATCCCCATCGTTTTATCGTTCACATTTGCCCAACATGTTAATTTGCTGAGCGGGATTTATGTCGTCTGCTACTGCACTGAGTCTCATTTCAAAAACAACTTTGCTCGTCACGTTGCACTGAGTCTACACGCATGAGGCAGGCTGGTAATAAGTCTTATATATGGTAAGAACGTTCTAAACCCTACACGTTTTCGATTCCGATTGTTCTTGCCTTGAAATAATAATTCGGAAAACATTCATTTACTGAACAGATGCAGTCGTATTTCAGTGTAGTCTGCTACGTGCTGATCTAGCTGCTACCGTCTCTGCTGCTACGTTATCGGAATAACACTTGTGTTTTCTGTTAGCTGCTGGGAATTGTATACTAACCCATCATTTGGTAATGTGGACAATAAACTACATGCCACTAACATGGCATAATTATGAGAGGAATTTTCGCAAGTCGAAACTGAAAAATTAGACACAGCGGGTTCTATTTGTAGATCAGTGGCAACTGTGGCACAGGCACATGCAATCTGTCAGAAAAAAAAACCATCTTCTGCTTTAATTGAGAAGCAGGAAATTTATGGTCTTAATCATTGGTATTGTGGAGAATATAAGCTACATGTCATTAATTAATTCTGAGGATGAGAGTACACTCTCGCTTAAGCAAAGGGCGGCAGAATACGCTCTGTGGAAAAGTTAGCTCACTCCAAGAGTGCGCTAACAGTTTTAGCGCATCGCCATTAGCCAATCAACTGGTTCACATCAGTCATGTGACACCAGTACTTACTGACAATTATTATTATTATTTAAGTTATTGAGACATCCCAGTGCACTAAGGAATTTATAGAGCAAATCGAGAAAATTCATTATTGAACGAAGCGCATAGCGCTGAGTTCAATAATTATTTTCGAGATTTGCTCTATAAATCCCTTAGTGCACTGGGATTGTTTCAATAACGATATTGTCAGTACCGCCATAGAAAAAAGAAGATTCCAAACGCACATTTTGCAATGCGCATTTGAATAGGCATAACTGTGTGGTCAGGTCGTGCACAGTAAAGATCTACTTTTGTGTGGGGTGTCTCAAGTGTGTCGTGCTTTCGTGACACGCATTTTAATTTCTGTTGGTAAATTCCAGTGTAGCGTTAATCTGAACAGTGATGATCTTTCAGAGAGACCTCATTTGAACTCGGAGAAAGGCTCTTCATTATTTGCGATTCGAAACCTCCAGTCGAGCTTCGACGGATTGACTATGCGGAGTGACTCCCCTTGAATTGACTCAAAGCGGGACTCGACGGTTCGCACATTTTCAAAACAAATGTGGCATATTTCTCGTGTTGTATCTTCACTCATCGGGGAGTCTGATACTAAATATGAACGGTAAGAATGCTCTGAACCCTACACGTATTATATCCCCATCGTTTTTTCGTTCACATTTGCCCAACATGTTAATTTGCTGAGCGGGGTTAATGTCGTCTGCTAGGCTACCTGCCAACCTGGGCAATGGAACGACTGCAGTCTGCACTGAGTCTGTACGCATGAGGCAAAGCTGCTAATAAATCTTATATATGGTAAGAACGTTCTGAACCTTACACGTTTTCGATTACGATTGTTCTTGCTTTGAAATAATAATTCTGAAACCATTCATTTACTGAACTGATGTAGTCGTATTTCTGTGTTGTCTGCTACAGAGTCGATCGAGTCAGTCTTCCAAACTGGTCTAGCTGGTACGTTATCGGAATAACACTTGTGTTTTCTGTTAGCCGCTGGGAATTGTATACTAACTCATCATTTGGTAATGTGGATGATAAGCTACATGCCACTAACACGGCATATGAGAAGAATCTATGCAAGTCGGCGAAAATTAGATGAAACACAGCGGCTTCTATTTTTTTAGATCACTGGCACTGGCACAGGCACATGCAATCTGTCAGAAAAAAACCCACTTCTGCATTAATTGAGAAGCAGGGAATTTATGGTCATTTGGTATTGTGGAGAATATAAGCTACATGTCATTAGTTAATTCTGAGGATGAGAGCACAGTCTTGCTTAGGCAAAGGGCGCAAGAATACGCTCTGTGGAAAAGTTAGCGCACTCCAAGAGTGCGCTAACAGTTTTAGCGCATCGCCATTAGCCAATCAACTGGTTCACATCAGTCATGTGACACCAGTACTTACTGACAATTATTATTATTATTATTATTATTATTATTATTATTATTATTATTATTATTATTTAAGTTATTGAGACATCCCAGTGCTCCAAGGGATTTTTAGAGCAAATCGAGAAAATTCATTATTGAACGAAGCGCATAGCGCTGAGTTCAATAATTATTTTCGAGATTTGCTCTATAAATCCCTTAGTGCACTGGGATTGTTTCAATAACGATATTGTCAGTACCGCCAGAGAAAAGAGAAGATTCAAAACGCACATTTTGCAACGCGCATTTGGATAGGCGTAACTGTGTGGTCAGGTTTGTGTCACTGGATCTACTTTTGTGTTGGCTGTCTCAAGTGTGTCGTGCTTTCGTCACACGCAAACTCTTGTTTTAATTTCTGTTGGTAAATTCCAGTGTAGCGTTAAGCTAAAAAGTGATGATCTTTCATAGAGACCTCATTTAAACTCGGAGAAAGGACTGTGCTCTCAGTTATTTGCGATTCGAAACCTTCATCGAGCTTCGACAGATTGACTGTGCAGAGTGTTGCCCCTTGAATTGACTCCGGCCAAGGCCACGGTTAGCAGACTCGGATTTTCAAAGTAAATGTGGTATGTTTCTCGTGTTGTATCTTCACTCATCGGGGAGACTGGTACTATTATATATGAACCGTAAGAATGCTGTGAACCCTACACGTATTATGTCCCCATCGTTTGTTTGTTCACATTTGCCCAACATGTTAATTTGCTGCGAGGTTTATGTCGTCTGCTAGGGCGGCTAGGGCAAGCGAACCACGGCACTGCACTGCAGTCTCATTAATTTTCAAAAACAACAATTGCTCGTCTGCACGCATGAGGCAGGCTGGTAATAAGTTTTATACATGGTAAGAACGTTCTTAACCCTACACGTTTTCGATTCCGATTGTTGTTGCCTTGAAATAATAATTCGGAAACCATTCATTTACTGAACTGATGCAGTCGTATTTCAGTGTAATCTAGTCTGCTACGTATATATTCCCAATGCTGATCTAGTTCAGTGGTACGTTATCGGAATAACACTTGTGTTTTCTCTTAGCTGCTGGGATATGTATACTAACTCATCATTTGGTAATGTGGATAATAAGCTACGGCATAATTATGAGAAGATTCTTAGCAAGTCGAAACTGAAAAATAGACACAGCGGGTTCTATTTTTAGATCTGTGGCAACTGTGGCACAGGCACATGCAATCTGTCAGAAAAAAACCACTTCTGCTTTAATTGAGAAGCAGGAAATTTATGGTATTTTGGTATTGTGGAGAATATAAGCTACATGTCATTCATTAATTCTGAGGATGAGAGCACAGTCTCGCTTAGGCAAAGGGCAGAAGAATACGCTCTGTGGAAAAGTTAGCGCACTCCAAGAGTGCGCTAACAGTTTTAGCGCATCGCCATTAGCCAATCAACTGGTTCACATCAGTCATGTGACACCAGTACTTACTGACAATTATTATTATTATTACTTAGTATTTACATGGAACACACTGTTCGCCATGTCCCACACTTCTTTACAACTCCCACTCTGTTCAAAACTGGTTACAGTAAGCGTGTTCAAACGTGGAACACTTCTGTTTAGAGTGTACTTTTAAACCACAGAACGAGTTACCTAGTTACCGCCGGCTTTCCATACCATCTCCACTCCTCGTCCATTAGTAGTCGCGCTAGCCTTTTTTCCAAACTGAGATTTCTTTACAAGTATGAATCATGGCTGTCATGAAACAGGTCATTCGACTGCGCCGAGCAGTCAAACCCAGTCTCAAACACGGTGATTACATAATATTTGCCAGGAAGATACCGACCGAACGAAAATATATATATCAACCAGCATGTATGACCACTGCCAATTTCTGTTGTGGTATTTCACTAGCAAAATACCGGAAATGTTCCGTTAATTCCATCCCTACCTCTATTCATGCCCGCTAGCGATGAAGGAAGTAATGACACAAAAGAAAGTTTAAACCCCGTATTCTACATACACGAAGAGTAAGAGCTTACATACGTCTGACACTCAGGGGTAGGGGATTAACAGAGAAATCGTTAAAAGGGTTCTGAAACAGGATCCGTATACGTACTTACACGTGTTGAAAGCACGCCTTTGTCTACATTTCCTATCGGCGCCCGATTACTGTTATTAAGAACTGCGGGGTTCTTTTCTTTTCTTTTTTTCTTTCTTTGTACATTTAGTCTGGGAATCGAGACGAGGTTGGCGGTGTATGTATGTATGTGCGCGGTAGCGCGTGTGTGTGTGTATGTGTGCGCGCGCACGCGCGACCACAGCGATTCCTGGAACACTACCTGACACTCCAATGTGGGGAAATATTGGTCAATCAATTTGCGACTCCGTCGGGACTAAGGGATTGCATTTCAGCTCGGAAGCTTGCTTCATTACAAATCTCAATAAAGAAATTTAAACTAAAATGTCAAGAGTTACTTTAAAAGTGATTGCGTTATATTCTCTATAACTCCCTGACTATAAACAAAATTATATGGATATGTCCTGTTAACTCTGAAAATGTGCTCAAAATTACAGAAAATCGGTTAATGCAAATTCAGCCTCCAGTGCATGAGTAGAGCAATTCCCAGAAAACTAACGGACAGACATTTACCAAATTTGACATATCAATCGTCTAGATGATATCCAAAGATGTGTTTTCAAAATGATTTGGAAAAATGTTTTTGATGACGTCATATCCGTTTTATCATAAAAGTCAAGGCTGCACTTTGGTGATATATTTTTTTTAATTTTGTTTTATCAAATTGAATAAAACATTTATTGAGCAATCTTTTGCTCAGTTGGGACTATGGGGTTGGATTTCAGCTTGGAAGCTAATTATTAGTTAATGAGTTTGTTCATTACAATTTTCAAAATCCAAATTAAATTTTAAATAACAAAATCTAAAATGATATTGCATCATTAATCATTCACGGACTCCAAAACATATATGGATATATAATGTTTATTCTAAAAATGTGCTCAAAACGACAAAAATTCGGTTGATGCAAATTAGTTCATTTCTTTTCTTGTCTCGCCTGGACAAGATCGACCCGTCTCGGTCTTCGGGTTTCAGCTCGCCAAGCCTTACTAGTCTTGATAATGACTGGTCCCGGGTTTCAGGGCGACAGATTGACTAAATGTTCTGATATCGCTGCACGGCACTTGTTATTTTCTTCATACGAAAATGTTTTTTTGTTTTGTTTTTTTTTCCTTCATTCATGGGCTTAGACTCCCACGTTCACTCATGTTTTAAGCACAAGTGGAGTTGTACGTGTATGACCGTTTTTACCCCGCCATTCAGGCAGCATACGCCGATTTCGGGGGAGGTATGCTGGGTATTTTCGTGTTTCTATAACCCACCGAACTCTGACATGGATTACAGGATCTTTTCCGTGCGCACTTGGTCTTGTTCTTGCGTGTACACACGAAGGGGGTTAAGTCACTAGCAGGTCTGCACATAAGTTGACCTGGGAGATCGGAAAAATCTCCACTCTGAACCCACCAGGCGGCAGCGACCGGGATTCGAACTCAAGACCTCCCGATTAGGAGGCCGACGTCTTACCAACACGCCACTGCGCCCGTCGATATACGAAAATGTAACTTGCTAGATCATTAGGCCTTCGCTTGCCAACAAAAAAACAAAACAAGTCGCGCAAGGCGAAATTACTACATTTAGTCAAGCTGTGGAACTCACAGAATGAAACTAAACGCATTGCATTTTTTCACAATGACCGTAGTCCGCCGTTCGTACAAAAGGCAGTGAAATCGACGAGCCTGTTTAGCGCGGTAGTGGTTTCGCTGTGCTGCATAGCACGCTTTTCTGTACATCTCTTCGCTTTAACTTTCTGAGCGTGTTTTTAATCCAAACATAATCATATCTATATATTTTTGGAATCAGGAACCGACAAGGAATAAAATGAAAATACTTATAAATCGATTTCGGAAATTTAATTTTAATCATAATTGTTATATTTTTAATTGTCAGAGCTTGTTTTTAATCCGAATATAACAAATGTATATGTTTTTTGAATCAGATACTGATGAAGAATAAGATGAACGTAATTTTGGATCGTTTTATAAAAAAAAATAATTTTAATTACAATTTTTAGATTTTTAATGACCAAAGTCATTAATTAATGTTTAAGCCTTCAAGCTGAAATGCAATACCAAAGTCCGGCCTTCGTTGAAGATTGCTTGGCCAAAATGTCAATTAATGTTATTAAAACATGAAGGTGTGACAGTGCCGCCTCAACTTTTACAAAAAGCCGGAAATGACGTCATCAAAGACATTAATAAAAAAAAATGGAGAAAAAAAAGGCCGGAGATATCATACCCTGGAACTCTCATGTAAAATGTCATAAAGATCGGTCCAATAGGTTACTCTGAATCCCTCTACACACACACACACACACACACACACACACACACACACACACACACACACACACACACACACACACACACACACACACACACATACACCACGACCCTCGTCTCGATTCCCTCTCTATGTTAAAACATTTAGTCAAAACTTGACTAAATGTAAAAACAGAAACAAAGGGGAAACGTTCTTATAAAAGAAAGGTGACGTGTTTCAATGCAAGAATAATTTTACCACACACACACACACACACACACACACACACACACACACACACACACACACACACACACACACACACACACACACACACACACACACACACAAATTCAGACAATATAATGATAATACAAATAATAATGGAACAGTTAAGCCCTATATACAGCGCTTCCCCACAGCTCGAAGCGCTTAACAATATGACGTGTAAAGCGATATGAGTTAAGATATTAAGTCAACCTGTCGATCTTAGTGAGACATCAACACTGAACTAAACATTCTTTATCGAGACTTAGTCCTGGTTAACCAAAACTCGTCGACCGAGACGGCGCTGTTTCAGTGCCATGCAAACAGGGACCTAATTTGCGTCAAACGGATTTTTGTAGTTGTTGAGCTTAATTAATATCTATGCAAACATAGTCTATCTACATATATATATATATAGATTAAGGAAATAAATCAGCAGAAAAATTTTCTCGATTCCCACTCTAAAGGAATACATTTAGTCAAAAATGACTAAATGTAACAAAACCGTCAGTAGAGAGAAACCACATTCTCGATGAAACAAAGATCCCAAGAAGCATAAAAGAGAGAGAGAGAGAGCGAGAGAGAGACAGAGACAGAGACAGAGACAGAGAGACAGAGAGAGACAGACAGACAGACAGACAGACAGACAGGCAGAGACAGAGACACCGAGACAGATAGAGACATACAGAGAGACAGAGTGAGAAAGACAGACAAACATACAGAGAAAGGTGGACTCATTGTAAAAGGTGAAAGTCACGCCTGAAGTAAGCGACATTGTAACCGGTCCATTCAATACAGTTGCCCGCCAGAGTTCGAGCTAAACAGTGCGTAAAGCAATACAGTAACACCAATAATACATCGAGCTCATTTGTCCACCAAGAGATGATACTAAAAGGTACTTACCGCCGCCATCGTGAATGGTGAAGACACGAACCCAACAGGACTCTCAGGCAAGGGACTGGTCCGCAAGAAAAGGTACAAACAAGTCGCAAACCAGAAAGTCTTGACCACAAGATAATCAGGAAGCCGCCAAAAGAACAACAGGCAACATTTTGAAAGTGGATCAATGTGCTAACAACGCACAAGAAGAAATCTTAGAAGAGTTGCTTGAACTAGTTCACGAAGACAAAAGTTTGGGATTATTGTTAGCACTTCTGATCGAATAGAAACAAACTTCTGGAATGTTTTCTCTTTCCTCTGTCTTTCTTTTTTTGTTGTTGAGTTTTTGTATTTGTTTTTTTTAGCGCCAACAGCAATTGTCTCCCGTGCTTTACTCTCCGTTTGTCGGAGTCCACAAAGGGAGAAAACAGTCGCACACACTGCAGGCCACGCAACTCACCATCAAACAAAGTGCCAACAGAAAAGTTTGCAATCAAACTGATCGACTCCTGTCGAAGGAAGCCCAAACGCAGACGAGAAGACAGGCGTGCAAGAAGCCGGCAGGCATATGCAGGCAGACAGGCAAGGCTGAGAAGGTAAGGAGGCCTGACTGTGACAAAAGTGATGGAAATCTCTGATGCTTGCACACAGGAACGAGAGATGTGTGTGTGTCTGTGTGTGACGATGGTGGTTTTGCGCTGTCACCAGCAGTGTATCAATAGCGGTGACAAACTCGTGGTTGTTGTAAATGGCTGCCTAGGCCAGACTTCACTTGCCAATGCCGCCCACGGTTCTGCGGGGATCGGAATCCCTGCTAGTCTTCTTCCTGCGGTCGTTAGAGCCGAGGGTTTGCTGCTTCTTGCACTATCCCGTTCGTCTGCTACTAGATGTCTCTCCCTGACACAGATTTACCGTATTCCTCCTCTCCGTAGTTTCTTCAGATACATATCTCTTGGGATCCTGTAAAATATTAAAGAAGAAGTAAAATGACACAAAAGAGAATTTTTTTTAAAAGGTCTTGTTGAAATTTGAGAATGAATTTTGATTTTTCCGCACACAGTTTCTTTTTTCTCCATTTTTTCTCTCGCTCCTTTTTTCATTTTTTTTATTTGTCTGGTTGTCGGAGGTTTCTCTCTTTCTTCCGTTTGAAATGTAATTGTCCAACTATTTTTTTCTCTTTTATCTGTTCTTTTTCTCTGTTGTGTTTTTCTGTTCTCTCTCTTTTTCTCTCGAAGTTTCTTATATTAATTCTTTCTTCCGCCATAAGCCGACCACATCAAAAGTAACTGATGTAGCGAGTAATCCGATCCGTGATTCAAAAGCAAACATCAAAGTTATTAGATCATGTAAGATATTCTTTATTGTGCCTAGTCGCCTGTTTACAGGACGAAAGATTCAGGATCGCAAGAAATGACAGTAATGATCAGATAACTGTACAACTAATATCATTAAAAAAAGAGAGTCATACCATGTAACATAAATGAAAAAGATACAATTTGAAAAAGATCTCCTTTTTTAGGGGGAGGGGAGGGGGCAAAATGTATTTTGCGAGCTGGCTGTCTTTGTAATAAAGAAACACGAATATTGCCATTACCAATAACCACTAAGAAGTTAATGACAATCAAAGGCATTACATGGTTTTGTAGGTTTAACAACCACTAACACCGCCCACACACGCCTTTCTAATTATGTTCAATATTAATAGACATTTTAAAACGGAATGTAACTGTGAAGAGAACTCGTATAGCTTTCAGCTGAAAGTAACTTTAAGCCTATAACGTGAAACGTGTTGCGTAAAATCTGAATGAAAAGCAATTACAAATACATACACACAAATAATTACACACACATAAAAACAACAAGACTAATACGTCTTCGAGTTTATCTCCAGTTTATCTCTGAATAATCTAAACTGTAAATGACATTCAAAAGAAAACACCAAGCTATAAACAGAATCGGAGGACGCATATGTTCACTATATTTATTACTTTTGGACGCATATGTTCACTATATTTATTACTTTTTTGATTCTATCTAGAAGATGCAACGCGTCTTCAGCAGTCTTTAATTTCAAAGGCAATATCTTTCATAAAGTTCTCAAATGATACAATTTCAAGGTTAACGGTCTAACATTGGGAGAGACAGTGCAGTCATTGTGATAGCCTATATACGCTTAATTTCCTCTTGCTGAAAATTCCGAATAACCATGCACATAGGTTGAAGAGACATCACAAATTAATAACCAGTCCACTTGCTGGAAATAATCCCCAAGTGGATGGGGGGGGGGTATTTTGGATAAGGAACTGAAATGGTAAAGCACACACAAAAAGAAATCAAAAACAAAAAACAAAAAAAGATCTGCAGAAAAGACAGAGGACAAAGGTTTGAGAAAAAGCAAATACATTGAAAAAAAATAAACCCACACCCCCACAAAAAAGGCAAACTAGTCTGTCATATACACTGTCATATGAGCTTATATGCGCAGAGACGAAAAGAAACAAAACAAATCCAAAAACAATTAATGAATCATGCATTCGCTTGCGGCTTCGTGGCAGGCGGAAGAAAAAATCAGCCAGATAAGTTTTCGTTATTGTTTGTCTGTGCATTTAAAAGACCGTTGGGTCGATATATTTGTGAATGTTTTGTTTTGTCCATAACACACGTTCCAATAACCTACCTTTCTTGTTTTTTGATTCAAAACAATACAACCGAACATATCCCGACAAAAAAGCTCTGTTGTACGTTGTAATGTCATAACATAAGAATACCTCACATTCAAACATTTGAAAAGTACAATAAGAACACCAATTTTCCTGTTTCCTTTTTACATTTAGTCAAGTTCTTAGTCAAATTTTGACTAAATGTTTTAACATAGAGGGGGGAATCGAGACGAGAGTCGTGGTGTATGTGTGTGTGTGTGTCTGTCTGTCTGTGTGTGTATGTTGAGCGATTCAGACTAAACTACTGGACCGATCTTTATGAAATTTGACATGAGAGTTCCTGGGAATGATATCCCCGGACGTTTTTTTTTATTTTTTCGATAAATGTCTTTGATGACGTCATATCTGGCTTTTTGTAAAAGTTGAGGCGGCACTGTCACACTCTCTTTTTTTTTTAATAAAATTGATTGAAATTTTGGCAAAGCAATCTTCGACGAAGGCCGGACTTTGGTATTGCATTTCAGCTTGGAGGCTTACAATTTAATTGATGACTTTGGTCATTAAAATCTGAAAATTGTAATTAAAATTATTTTTTTATAAAACGATCCAAAAATACGTTTATCGTATTGTTCATCATTTTCTGATTCAAAAAACATATAATTATGTTATATTCGGATTAAAAAGAAGCTCTGAAAATTTAAAATATAAAAATTATGATTAAAATTAAATTTCCGAAATCGATTTAAAAACAATTTTATCTTATTCCTTGTCCGTTCCTGATTCCAAAAACATATAGATATGATATGTTTGGATTAAAAACACGTTCAGAGAGTTAAAAAGAATAGAGATATAGAAAAGCGGGCTATCCTCCTCAACGCAACCGCTACCGCGCTTTTCTGTATTGTTAATTTCACTGCCTTTGCCACGAGCGGTGGACAGACGATGCTACGAGTGTACGGTCTTGCAGAAAAAATGCAATGCGTTCAGTTTCATGCTTTGACTGAGCTTTGAGTAAATGTAGTTTTGCCTTACGCGACTTGTTTTTAGATTCTTTTGTGTGCACGCTTTATTGTCTTATTTTATAAAATTTCTTCACCAATTTACCTTTTTCTTCCCTTTATCCTTTAAAAAAAATTGTAGTTTGTTATTTTCTTTTCATTTTCTATTTTTCTGTT
>NC_090256.1:6726886-6734386 GCF_037325665.1 Littorina saxatilis | reverse complement strand
GACATGCGACTCATTCCGTGGTGGAGGGTCACATATTTTCGTATCCACCTCCAAGTACATTTCTCAGATCTCTTTCAGATTTTGTTTTTATTCTTTCTTTGTTTCTTTTCTTGGTGTATGTTTTTTATTCTCACGTATGCACGTTCAGCAGAAGTGTCCACCTAACCGTGAGCTCTTCGCCGTTATTCCTTGTAAGAATGCCAAGTTCTGTCACTGAAGATCAGCGTTGATTTATAACTTTTAATTTTCTACATTTGTTATAAACTAACTTGAAAACCCATGGCAAAAACGATTCAATAAACTAAGTCTAAATCCAAAGACAAAGAGACTGCTAACGTTCCAAAATTCAGAATCATAAAACAAGAAAGGTATGTTGTTGGAAAAGAACCTTTTCTTTTTTTCTTTTTTTGTTTGTTGGAAAAGAACTTTTTATCTGTGCACTTAAAGACCGTTAGGTCGATATATTTGTAAATGTATTGTTTTGTCAATAACAAACGTTCCAACAGAGACATACATTCTATCTATGTCTCTGGTTCCAACAACCTACCTTTCTTGTTTTTTGATTCTAAGAATCTAAAACAACTCGCTTCTGATGTACAGCTGAAAACGTCGTTTTGGGATGCTGTTTCCCGTCCTGGACAAGGCAGCTTTAAATCAATATGGACGTCTATTTCTCATGATACACGCCTTTGTCAAAGTTGGTCCATCGAGATGTCGCAGGAGGCCCCCTTGGAAGTTCTGTGTTTGCCGCTCCATAACCTTGGGGGACCTGGTTCGACTTGCCCCCTTAACGTGCTCTTTCTATGTGTATTCCTCTGCTGTTGATGTTTTCGTGACAAGAATGAATGATATTGTTTCCATTCCTCATTTATTTTGCTTTCAACAAGCAACATTGTGAACTCCCATTTGCAGTTGTCGCTACTTCCGTGTCTGCGTTCTTTGCATGAGGGGCCTGACCCGACATTGCCCGCTGAAAGTGCTCTTTATTTATAACCCGCCGCTGTTGACTCCTGCGCGGCAAGTATAAATCATATATCGTCACGCTCATAAGAAAAATACCTATCTCAGTGTAGGCATTTTATGTAGTGAAACTACAGGGGAAGCTACTGGAAGGGTATCTATCATGTGTTGGAGAGTACACACTCTCAGACCATCGGAAACCATTGCCACGGTAACGTAAGCAAAACTGCCGATCTCGTTTCTTGAGGTAGGCACTTTTTTCTATGATACAGGAAGACTTGTTTTGAGAATGTGAAAGTATGCCAATGCTCTTTGTGGGTTGTTATGCAGTTTTGCTGATTGAAAATGTTGCTGTCAGCTCTTTATCTCACGTTTATCCAGCTGTCACCGCTCGAGATAGGCAGTTTGCAACTTATAACTAAAATGAGATAGGCAGATTGTTCAGAAACCAAAGACAGTTTTTCGCGTTTTTCTCAAAACATTAAAAAATGACATTGGCAATTATCTTATGATTGTGACGATATGTTGCCTTCCTCATTTTGTTTGCTTGATTTGAACAAGAAGCAGCCACTAAATTCCGCATCGCAGCCACCTTCCTTCTCACAGCAAGTGGTTTTCAATGTTTAGTTTGTTCAAGAAGAATGATGTCTTCAGCACATCTTGTAGGTATATTCTATTTATTGTTGCCTTCCTCACTCATGTTTCTTCTAACAAGCGGGAGTTTTAAACTCCCCATTTAGACTAATAATCTGTTGTAGTTGTTGTTACACCCCCGGTATAGGGGTGTGTATAGGTTTCGGTCGATGTGTTTGTTTGTGTGTTTGTGTGTTTGTGTGTTTGTGTTCGCATATAGATCTCAAGAATGAACGGACCGATCGTCACCAAACTTGGTGAACAGGTTCTATACATTCCTGAGACGGTCCTTACAAAAATTGGGACCAGTCAAACACACGGTTAGGGAGTTATTGGTGGATTAAGATTCTACAAGGACTTATAGAGAAACATATTCATGGTCAAAGGGAAATAACCTTCTCAGTTGGTGGCAGTGAGAATGGGTGCAGTGAGAATGGTTATTTCCCTTTGACCAACGGGGGTGTTTTTCCTACCTCCGAGGAATTTCTTGTTGTTCCTGTGTTTGTATGTTGCACTCTCACAGCCACTTTCCTTTCCAGAGCGAAATTGCAAGCTGATTCAAAGATGTTGGTCTTGAAATTCAGGACAAATTAAAACGGAAAAAGAAAAAGAAAAAGCGTTGCTAAATACAGTTGGTTTTTTTAGTAGCCAACAGCGGTGTATACACGGGTCGTGCGAAAATTGCACAGTTGAACAAAATGATTTTTGGCACATTTGACAAAATAAGTTCGGTAAATCTGCCACCGGATTACAGTTTATGATTGACGATGTAAATTATCTCTTGTATGCGCTAGCCACTTTCATATTTGTACATGTCTCTGTCGTTCTTACCCCCTCCCCCCCCCTCCCCATTTTCTCTCTCTTCCCCCCCCCCCCCCCCCCCCCCCCCCCGCTTTCCCCTGCTAGTTTTGTCTTATTCTTTGCTTGAAAATCAACCTACCTTTCTCGTTTTTTGATTGTGAATTTTGGAACGATGGCAGTCTCTTTGTTTTTGGATTTATTCTTTGCTTGGTTTGCTTTGACTCTGATTTTGATCTAGATAGTTCTATAGTATAATTATTAGTAATGTTATGTCCGACATCATACTTGTGTTGTTTTCCAACGGCGTAGGGCACGAAATATAAGCGTCACCTTGAGTTCGTGTCCCTATTGTTTCTCGTTTTATTATTGTATTATGTTTAATTAAATACAACCTTGTTTAAACCAATGAACCAAGCCCACTTCATAAGGCAGCTACGCTTTCAGTTTTTGGTATGTTTCAAAGTAGAAAAATTCTTTTAAGGCTCGTTAAAACCAAGACAGATCCAGGGGCATATCACATCCTTTTCAAGGGGGGTTTCCAAACTTCTTTTGGGGACATTTTGATGAAAATCAAGGAAAATGGAGCAATCTGGTGAAATATGAGCATCAGTTTTTATTTATTTACATTTTTTGTGTGGCTAGGGGGGGGGGTCCGGAAACCCCGGAACCCTACCCCCCCCCCCCCCCCCCCCCCCCCTGGATCCGCCCCTGCCGATCCGTGGTATGACATCTGACCGTTTACACGGAGAGGAGAATAGCTGTAACCCAATGATTGCATGTTGCGCTGTGAGGCCTGACCTTGCTTATGAGAATGCGTCCATATGCGATGATGAAAATTGGGTGCCCACCTCACATTGGTCATTGTCACATTGCACTAGCACACTCGCATTTCTAGGAAGGTGAAGAATGGTCTTGTTGTCTTGAATTCATGTAATAAGCCTTTGACACTGAAGCACATCACGTCTGTAGCCCCAAAAGAAATCCCGTGTAGGCATTGCAATGACAAGACCTTGACAGATCTGTTGTCCCCCCCCCCCCCCCCCCCACAGTTTTATAATTTCACCCCCAAAAAATGACATGTAGATTTCTGTTCTACAGATGTAATTTATGTTTTCTTCCGGGAGGGGGGTCGCGTCGGTGGTAGAACTAAGAGACAAATCTGCAAACAGTGCGTTTTATAAGGGAACTGACTAGTTTTTCATGAAAGAACACCACATCGTCTTGAGCAAAATGTTTATGAAAGTTTTCAGAATGTGTAGCAAGTTGTGTACAGAGGCCCCTGCCCTCATATATTCGATGAATTAATACATTGCTGTACCATTGCATTGTAAGCGCACTTTTGCTGGAAATTAATCTTGTTAATATGATGTGTACAGATCCTTTACCTTGTACGTTTTGCTTTTGTTCAGCATATACTTATATGTTCAGTAAATTCATCAAAAAGTGGCATGTTAATTTCAGGAAATTTACAAATTTCCTAGATTGTTTAGGACATTTGTAACATCCCTGAGTGAAACAGGAAATTTAGAAATGTACTGAAATTTTCGAGGGATTTTGTACATTTCCTGGTTTTGACAATTTACTGTAACATATATAAGGTATTCTGGTATCGTATGCTTACATATCACACTTGCTTGCTCCCTTATTATAATACACTTGAAGTGCCCTTGACTTCTTGCTCGCTTGTTTACTATCTTCCGTTCCATCTTGTTTTGTTTGTTGTTATTCGTCTCTGTGACTCTCTGCCTATATGATTATGTCCACGTCTATATCGAAGCGAAAAGTTACAAGTGGATATATATATATATATAGTGATTGCATGTTACGACCAGACAAGGCTTCGCAAGAACGTTGCGACTGGTGCACACTTTCTGCACTGTTATGTCTGAGAGATTCGAGACGAGAGTCTACCTGTTGCCTTCAAAATCATGGGGCTTTGTGATGATAATGAAATGGTTGGTGAGACGTGTGGGGTGGGATTAAAGATCGTGTTGTTTGGAGCGGCGGCCTTTCGTAATTATAGAATGTTTTGCAATCATTTTATGAAATCCGAAGGATATGCATAAGAGCACATATTGGTCAACGCATCTTTGGAAAACGCATACGCGTGCGTGCATGCAAGTATGCCTTTGTATGGTTGAGCTCACACGCATGCACAGACACATAGACACACATGCACACACACACACGCACACGTACGCACGCACGCACACACGCACGCACGCACGCACACACGCACGCACGCACGCACGGACGCACACAAACACACACACACACACACACACACACACACACACACACACACACACACATACACACACACACACATTTTGCTTTGATTTAAACAAAAGTACCAAAGGCATGTCAGAAGGCCCAATATACAGCAATGTCATAATCATACTAATCTGCTCTGTCATAGACTTGTGACTTACGATTTGAGGTTTGTTATGATCTTTACACAACAATATCAAAACTATTCGTGATATGGACTCGTTTATACATCTCTTCACAACTTGCACAGCCAAACAAAGGAATTAATGTCGATAAGGAAGCTCAAGTTTGCCTGGTCATTCGGCAATTTCTCCAAGCATTTTATAATGTACTGAATGCAGAATGTTACATCACACTAGCTGTTTCAACGAAAGAGAGCTTTGCATGCAAGTAGGTAATCGACGAGCGAACACGCACACACTGTCAAGGTGCCAGAAAAATAAACAAAAACAGATGTTAACCAAATTAAAATACATGGAGTAAAAATACTGATGTGACGGGAGAGAGGATTCGCAACCAAAAAAGAGGTCGAGATTGAGAGAGAGAGAGAGAGAGAGAGAGAGAGAGAGAGAGAGAGAGAGAGAGAGAGAGAGAGAACACGAGACACTGAGAGAGAGAGAGAGAGAAAGAGATTGATTAATTGATTGATTAAACTTTATTACAGAAGGAGGGAGATTTTAGGCGTTGCCTAGTCTTAAAATCTGTCCTTGCTAACTAACATGAATACAAAACAGACAAGAAAACATTATAAGAGCAAAAGAGAGAGAGAGAAAAAAAAAGAGAGAGAGAGAGAGATAGATAGAGAGATCAAATCAAATCAAATCAAATCAAATTGTACGCGGGTTGTGGCATAAGCAATATAAACGAGCTTCTTTTCAACCAGCCCTCGCCCTCACAATCAATGACAATGACAATGACAATGACAATTCTTTATTTTACGAGGGTAACAGAATAAGCAGAGAGAGAGACAGAGAGAGAGAAAGAGAGGGAGAGGGAGAGAGAGAGAAGGAGGGGGGAACTACGAATGGAGTCATATGTATGCAAACATAACGAGCTTAAGGATGAATTAATCGATGAATAGACAGACGGGCCTATATAATTGTGTTGAAAGATGGCTTGACGAACGGACTAATTGGTGAATGGATAGATGCATGGATGGGCAGATGGAATTGATACTCTTAGTTGTCTAAAAACCTGACCTTGCCCTGTCATAGCAAAAGAAAACCGAAACAGGAAGGTAAACTAATAGAGTAATACAGAAGCAATTAAGGCAAACAGTCAGCCAAAGATCAAAACCAATTAGCGACAAGTATCCCTATATTATCCCCCAAAAAATAAGACGTAAAGCTGGGGTCGATGGCCTGAACTACCCGTGCTGCCGTCGAACGACGTATAGTCCGCGCAGCAGCCAGTAGCAATTGTATCCGTCAAAGCAGCGCTGGCCAGAGGATCACTGAGCCATGTAGTGACGAGTTTCCACTATCAAACAAATGCTTTCCATTTAAAGTCCGTTTACCTAGAAGCCCCCAACTCTCACCCCCCCCCCCCCCCCTGCCCCCACTCCTCCGTCTAACCTCAACTAATATCGCTCCTCCCAATACAAATCAAGTCCCTAAGCCATGGAATGACAAGTTTACCCAGACAAACAAATGCATCCTTAGGTAGAGTTCTTTTACCCCGACAATCTCCCTTGTCTATATCAGTATAACCCCAACTAATATCGCTCCTCTCTATACTATGCCCGAGGCAAGCGATTCCCCTGCTACCGTACTAGCTGCCTGATAGGATATTGGTTTGATTGATTTTGTTGAAGGGGTTAGCCGTGCGGAAACTGCTATCTTGTCAAAGACCGTTCCCTATCTTTATTTTATTCTTTCTTTCGATGCTGTTTTCCTTGTTTCTCTTTCTGCGGTGCAGCATCACTGGTAGTGTAGGAACTACTGAAAAACGCAAAACAATGTCTGGTGTTGTTTTAATTGTGATGATGGTTGTGGTTGTTGTGCTATTATAGTCGAGGTCAAGGTCATGGTCATTGTGGTCTTGGTCGTGGTTATTGTTGTTGTTGTTGTTGTTGTTGTTGTTGTTGTTGTTGTTGTTGTTGTCGTCGTTGTTGATGTTGTTGATGTTGTGGTGGTGGTGGTGGTGGAGGTGGTTGTGTGTGTGTGTGTTTGTGTTTGTCTGTTTGTTTGTCTATCGTGTATCTGTGGTCTTCAAAGCTAGTTAGTTGCAAGAGGTAAGAAGAACGTATTGAGCATGCGAACCGCCAAGGAACCACACATATGCACCTGGATTTTTGTTTCTGAATGCATTGCCTCCTTTCTGCGATTATAAAAAAACTCCCCATTATCAAATACGCGCAATACAGTGCAAGGCAAGTACATCTACTTCTTTATTAAATGTTGTAGCACGCGGATAATGCAATGCAGTGACACATGTGTTTCTCTGCTGCAATTATCAGCAGAATAAAAGAAACGATTCAAATGTCAAATTACGTTTTTGCTTATATTCTAACATTGTCTCAATACACCATGCAAACACCCCGACAAATCCGGGTCCTGCCTGCTACTTCATGAAATGAGACATACGTCGAAGCTAGCTGCTCTAACGTCAATACCATACAGGCGTTGATAATTACAGGTTTCGTGTAACACTCAGCGTGCAGCAAATCTTCCTCCTCGAGAGAGACACAGACTGAGTCAGAGAGAGAGAGAGAGAGAGAGAGAGAGAGAGAGAGAGAGAGAGAGAGAGAGAGAGAGAGAGAGAGAGAGAGAGAGAGAGAGAGAGAGAGAGAATGACCCACGACCTCCCGATCACGGGGCGGACGCCTTACCACTA
>NC_090256.1:6606533-6721533 GCF_037325665.1 Littorina saxatilis | reverse complement strand
GCTTCTATTCCACTGTGATTGACAAGAGGTTTCTTACAGGAAGGTGGGCACCACTGAGGGCACAGCCCTTCCCGTACAAATTATTTCGGCAAAAAAACCCACTCAGATTCGGGCAGACTTTTACATGAGATAAGACCATCCAACGCATAACAAAACTCAACATTATGGGTGCTTTCTATGCGAAGGGAGATATATTTGTTTTCGGGGAGGAGGGGGGTGTATGAATCCATTTCTACAAAGCCACTGGGGGTAAGATCCTGTCCAACCTGGCCAAATATAAGATAATGAGCAGAACTAGACATGGGAACTTAGGATTGTGCCTTGAACAGCAAGCACACAGCCAGAGCAGGGTGCAGTGAGGTCAAGACTTGCGTCAGTACCGAGATGACTCTGTCAGACAGCAGATAATCGCCAGCAGGACAAACGAGGACCAGTCGAAAATGACGGTAATTTGTCCAGGCGCGAAGCACGTGTTAACCGCTCGGAGTTAAACGGCAGTGCATCAAATACAGACCTCTGTGGCCTGTGTTCGCACATCGCTTGTTTCGAATCTGTAATCAGCCCAAAACGGACCTAGGCTGCGAATTAGTAATGATAGCTCCTACTTGAATGCGGATTGTGCAAGTGTCGTGCACTTTAAAGAAATCCGTCAACGTCTTGTCATAAAATTAATACCCTCAACGCAAAAAGCAAAAAACGGAGATACGACAGCGTAAAATGGCAACCCTTTTCTCAGAGTTAAACTTTACAGAACTTAGTTTAAGGTTTATTTTCTTTTATTGCTGCGAAAAGGTGCTATCTTGCGGCTGTTCCTATATTGGGCAAAACCCTCTGTGAATGTTTAAGGGAAAATCTTTCTGTTGTGATACTCACTGCAGATAGGGAAACAGGCTGGATAATTATACTGGTGATATTGCAGACTCATATGGCAAAATAACAACGAGTTTTCTCCATTATTCTGTCCATATGCTTACTTTTATTTAAGGTACACCAAGCACACCTTCCCTTCAAAGAAACTAGAGAAACCAAAAACAAATTAGTCTCGTTAGCACGTAACATAACCTTAAGACCGTGTACCGTTTTTTTAATAAGTGAGACCTTTTTCAGGTTCACTCGTCCGTCTGACAAAGAAACACCCCACGTGCCTTTCATGACATGCAATATTCACGCCGTATATTCGGCTATACCGAGAGCGCACCTCCGGACCGCGGAAGCAAAGCGTTCCCGCCAACATCACGGTTAGTTTCCTCCATTCAAAGCGAACTGTGTCTCTTTGAAACAACCTACAGCCTTTATTGATGGTTGTGTGGATACATAAGGTATGTGTCTGGTACATGTGTGGTTTTCAGCCAGACATATGCACGTAAACGAACATACAAACCGATTTGCTGTAGATCCGTCCAAATGTTAACATGTTCGTCCACTTTCATCGCATCCTACATGACTCCTTGTCAATAAATGGACTGCTAAGCCTAACTATTATTTTAATTGATGTGTCCCGCGCATCTATGTGAATTTTTACCATTTAAATGGTCTGGATTTTGCTAAAATTCAGACAGAAATAAAGCCGTCAAAACTGTGTGGTATCGCACCTCCGCAGCGCCTAGCCTGGGTCGTAATAACATTGCACAGAGAGCGTCCAGGCTGTTACATTTGTTAAATGTATAAGTGGAAGATTTTTTCTTCAAATATGTTTTATTCGGGCAAGTTTACAATGTGTTATGCAATGCCTAGAAGTCAGATAATAATAGAGTGGATATGACGGATAAAAACAAATTCAATACAACATACAATCAATTATGATAAGTGCTGTTCCATAAGGGTAAAATATGAAGCCCATTTCAGCCTAAATTTTCCATAATTCAATTCTTTACAGTGGATGTGATTATCGATCTAAGTGGAAGATTGCTCTTGGTCCACGAAAAGCCTAGACCTATATGTGGTTGTTTGCATTACACACAAGAGATTACCCCGATGGAACAGTGACAATTTACGTAGGAAGGTAGACTTTGATAAGGATGATACCTTTAATTGCCTGTGAAAGGAGTTGGGGAAAGCTGTGAGGTCGATCATTTGTCAGCCGTTCGATTGATCTACCTGTCAGGCCAACGTTCAATGATTCGTTCGGTCGTTGAGTCTGCTGCCATTCTCTTGCCGGTGTAACACAAGAAAATTACTCCCACGAGATTTTTACTCCGGAATAAACATTTCGTACGAAAATGTTCCTCCCTTTACGAAAAAAGTACGCCCCCATAACACGAGAAAATTACTTCCAACGACAGGTGTGTTCCGAGACAACATTTCGGTCGAAGATGTTACTCCCTTGACGAATAAAAAAACCAATAAATAATTCCACCCTGACACGAGCAATTTACTGCCCACGCCAGGTGTACGCAACTTTTACTCCCCTGTCCCCTGTTAGTCTTGGTAGTGGAAGGGGTGGATGGAGGGTAGCGCGACATTTGTTTGCGCGAGATCACATAATGGCATTATCCCTTCGCCCCCATCCCATTTTCGCGTGCAATATCTTTACTGGAAGTAAACAAATTGGGGAGTCACAATTTCGTGGAGGGAGTAATTTTTTCGTACCTTGGGGAGTTCTTTTCTCGTACGAAAGGTGTATTCGGAGTAAGAATTTCGTACGAAATTTTTACTTCGGAGTACATTTTTCGTGGAGTCTAAATTCCGTGTTACACCGGCTTAATCTGCCTTTTGGGTAGCTGGTTCACTTCCACTGTGGCCTGTAGGTGGACGCGTTCACATCTATATAAGCTAATTTGTTTTGTTCCTCGGCAGATAAATCTCTTCAAAATGTGTTGTGTACGAACAAGGAGGTTGATCCGTTCTTCTCTTACAGGACTGTAATCTGCCATTTGGTAAATCATTCACTTGCACTTTCCTCTGTGGGTGGAAACATTCACAGCTATAGCAGCCTTTGTTTGTGCTAGGTAACGACTGTCGTTTTGCAGTGCATCTCTTTTGAAAAATATGAACAGCTATTTTGATTTCAGCGTCGCAATAGGGTCCGATATTGTGAAGAGACAAGTATAACGCCAATGAGTCGCAGACGAGTCTCTTTATACTTGTTCGAGTCAAAATATCGGATTCCAGTGCTACGCTGAAAACACAGTTGCGTTTATATTGTTATTCTGACGTGATATTCTGTGTTGAAAACATATTGTTTGGTTTTTGTTCACAGCGACAACAACCCATGGGCGACGTAAGTTATAGTGCATACCCCTTGCGCATGTACCGGCGGAAATCACCGGATATTGAAATACTCGCAAAAATGGTCTCACTCGTCTTCGACTCGTCGGCATTATACTTGTCTCGTCAAAAAATCTGACCATATTGCTACGCTGAAAACACAAAAGTTGTTTATAATACGATATGCCTACGACTTGGTTTGTCTAATCTACCTTCGGGTAGCGAACTCATTTGTAATCTGGCCTGTGGGAAGAAACGTTCACATAGTAACCATTGTCTTTCACGATGAATCTCTAAAAAGCGTATACGAGCAAGAAAGCTTCTCTGAACTAATCTGCAATTTGGTACCTAACCCACTTGCACTGAATTGTATGGGTCTACGCATTTACATTTATTTTAGCCGTAACGATTGTCGTTTTGTATCTCCTAACAGTGTACATTGACGAATTAGTTCTGTAACCGAGCTAATCTGTCAGTTAGTTACTAATTTCAAAGGCCAGTGTATATGTGCAGACTTGCTAGCCCACTTCGTGTCAGCATTACCAAGACCAAGAGCACTCGGAACAGATTCTGTACTCCACGTCGGTGGGTTACAGAACATTAAAATACCCAGCATGCATTGCCAAACACGGAGTATGACTACCTTAACGACGGGGGGGGGGGGGGGGGGAGGGGGAGGGGGGAGGGGAGAGGGGCGTTTGGGAGGGGGACAAACCGCGCAACTCCACTCGTACAAAACACGAGTGTACAGGGGAGCTGCAGACCACGAACGCAGAAGAAGCAGAAAATATCCATGACTTTACAGAGCATGAAAACATCCGTCCATTTCGACAAATACCGTTTGCCTGCGTCCTGCGCAGAATTAAATTGTTTGCGTACTTTTGCAGGTTAACACAGACGTCAGCTGTCGCGGAATCAACCCATCGTGGACTATTGGATGGGAATTCCTAAGGTGGTTTACATGAGAGGAAGGTATCTTCATCGATTCACTGGTCTGATGTTATACTTGCAGTCAGCCATATAGACCAGTCTATCCAGTAGTAACTGTAGAGCTTGCTTCACCTGCACTATACAAAGTCTTTCTGTAAAACGATACGGGACCGACAAGACGTTTCAGAATAATATGTTTCTGTATTGCCAATGTGATTTGTGCTCTTAATTTTCTGTGTCAAAAATGTCAGTTGAGAAGGAGTTTCTTTGTAATAATAATAATAATAATAAATGAGCATTTATATAGCGCAACATCATAACTTTACAATTATGCTCTTTGCGCTTGACACATTTAAAATTAAAACACAGTTATACAAGCATTTACATCTACATTCATAGTCAACAACGCTTAATTAAAAGCATACACCATCAAACATACATTGCAAAAGATTCTTCCACTAACTAAGTAATAAAACATGAATAAAATAGGTAGTAAAAAACAAGGAAATACCAGCTGAATACCCTTAATCAAACAGAACATGTTATCAACAATGCTTTGTTAGTTGGTGGGTTAGTTTGTTTTCCCCCCAGAAGCGGCGTATGGCTGTCTGAATTCCGGGGTAAAAACGGTAATACATGTAACAAAAATTTTTACCCACTCGTGCAAAAACAAGAGTGAACGTGGGTGGGTGGGGTTTTTTTCGAGGGGGGGGGGGGGTTCTTGGTTGGTTGGTTGGTTGGTTGGTTGGTTGGTTGGTTGGTTTGGTTGGTTGGTTGGTTGGTTTGATAGAAAAAGGTACCATATAAATATAAAATGATGAGGACATGTAACACGCTGTAATGTTTTTCTTTTGAACAGTTTTACTCAATGCACACCCCGTTCTTATTGTGAAATAAAATGCCTCTGATGCGCCTTTATGACGTCAAACGTTCGGTGGATGCATATGCGTTTATTTTTACATTTAGTCAAGTTTTGACTAAATGTTTTAACATAGGCGGGAAATCGAGACGAGGGTCGTGATGTATGTATATATGTGTGTGTGTGTGTGTGTGTGTGTGTGTGTGTGTGTGTGTGTCTACATCGATTCAGAGAAAACTACTGGACTGATCTTCATGAAATGTGACATGAGAGTTCCTGGGTATGATATCCCCGGATTTTTTTTTCATGTTTCGGATAAATGTCTTTGATGACGTCATAACCGGCTTTTTATAAAAGTTGAGGCCGCACTGTCACGCCCTTATTTGTCTGTCAAATGGATTGAAAGTTTGGTCAAGCAATCTTTGACGAAGGCCGGACTATGGTATTGCATTTCAGCTTTGAGGGGTAAAAATTAATTAATGAGTGAAAATTGTTATTAAAATTATTATTTTGTAAAACGTTCCAAAACTAATTACATCTTATTCTCCATCATTTTCTGATTCCAAAAACATATAAATATGTTACATTGGGATTAAAAACCAGCTTTGAAATTTAAACATATATAATTATGATAAAAATTAAATGTCCGGAATCCCTTAAAAACAACTTCTTCTTATTCCTTGTCGGTTCCTGGTTCCAAAAACATATAGATAGGATATATGTGAATTAAAAACAAGCTCAGAAAGTTAAAAAGAACAGAGATACAGAAAAGCGTGCTATCCTGCCCAGCGCAACCACTACCGCGCTATTCTTACTAGTCAATTTCACTGCCACGAGCGGTGGACTCACGATGCTACGAGTATACGGTCTTGGTGAGAGAATGCAGTGCGATCAGTTTCATTTTGTGAGTACTACAGCTTGACTAAATGTTGTATTTTCGCCTTACGCGACTTGTTTAGTTTTTACATCATCATAGAACCGAGTAAATAACAACAAACAGTATCTCCATACATTATCATATATCTAATGTGTATACCATTAAGTGTACGAGATTAATGACCGTTTGATCCGCTCCAACGTATGGGAAAAGTGCTTCCCTTAGTCTGTCCTTCGAGGGAGAGGTCGAGACGAGTGTCTTTACTTACGGAGAACTTCAGCGTTCCAGAATTTTCTGGTTACGTGTAAGCTCGTTTGCCCATTAATTTGGGTTCCCCAAACTATATTCTGAGAGCATAGTCAGTTTCACCCCGCTTTCGTTGAGTAGGCATGCTGGGTATTTTCGTGTTTCCATAACCCACCGAACTCCGACATGTATTACAGGATCTTTTTCGTGCGCACTTGGTCTTGTGCTTGCGTGTACACACGAAGGGGTTAGGTTAGGTCACTAGCAGGTCTGCACATAAGTTGACCTGGGAGATCGGAAAAATCTCCACTGTTATTCGCCCGTCTGCTTCTTTACCTCTGTAAACTTGTAGAGCTGGTTATTTTTCGATGAACACCCAGCAACCAAACAAATAACGAGCCAGCAACAGCATGAATCCTCGATAGCGCAATGGGTTGAGAAGCTGTTCTGTGTCGGTACTACTTTTGCGACTGAAAAGTTCCGAACGCTCTAATGTACGAAGTATACATCTCTGGAGCAAACAATACAAACATACCGCATTTAAATTAACAACTACAGGCTTGAACACATGAATCTCCATATAAAATCCATGAGTTTGGTTGTTTTCTGAATCTAGATCTGCCGTGCACAAACGTTCAACACAAGCAAATTCCCAAGGCAAGTAACTCTCATACTTTGTCTAGCGACAAGAGTAGTGCCCCTTTCAAATGTCTTTTCACTCCGTTTCTTCGACAACAGATTGCAATCCGACGGTCAGTTTTCAACAATATTTCATTTTATAAACAGATCACACGCAACCAAATGCACACATCTCATCAATTTAAAGAACATAAAGCGGTTTCATACACTATTTTCCCCAGAAAACTGAACTTCATACAGGTTGTAACGTTGGAACACGGGTGCAAAAGTTCGTCTGCTAGTCCCATTTGACGAAAGAACATTATCCTAAGCGATACCAAAACATGAACAGAACACACAATATCTGCCTTTACCACCACAGTATAATAACAACAAATCTGTTTACTTGATTTTAGTCCAAAACAGGGAAACTGACAAGAAGTGTTAACAGAATGGAATGATTTGCACGGAACTATACAACCGCGCATTAATCGATCGCCTGCGCAGGTTGACTGGTTGAGTTAATAAAATTCGATCAAACTTTCGCACAAAAACTCCTCTTTTCTTTGAATAACTGAAGAAAGGAGGAATAAAGAGGTTACACACCTCGTCTCAGTGATTGTTAAAATTAATGGTCTCAGTTCGCTGAAGCTCGCATTTTTCATGAACCGCTAACTTCGACCATTATTTTTAATAATTACTGAGACTCGACATGTAACCTCTACTTATCCCACCAGGCGGCAGCGACCGGGATTCGAACTCACGACCTCCCCATTAGGAGGCCGACGTCTTACCACTGCGCCACTGCGCCCGTCTTATACGGGGAACAAAGACAAGTCCACATCCCCAAGTTCAACGAGTATAGGAATAACCGGAGCTAATGTTACGGTAGAAATCGAAGAATCATCACATCAAAAGATAAATATAGACGCATTAGAAATCAAAATGAGCAAGGCGGCGTCTGGTGTGAGACAAATCTGCGATACGGTTGCTATGGCAAAACGAACCCTGGTTAGATTAGTGACGATCCTCCAAGGGTGTTTGTGAGACGCACAACACAGTACAGTACCCGACGAAAGAAACGCAACACTCGCGCACACTGTTCAATTGTTTATTAAAACAAGAAGGGCAAAGCCCATACGACTCACATGCTTTACACATTTTTCCTACCAAAATAAATGTGACCTTGACCCAAGGTCAAGGTCATCCAAGGTCATGCAACACAAAGCTGTTAATTCAAGACATAGGAAGTACAATGGTGCTTATTGGCTCTTTCTACCATGAGATATGGTCACTTTTAGTGGTTCACTACCTTATTTTGGTCACATTTCATAAGGGTCAAAGTGACCTTGACCTTGATCATATGTGACCAAATGTGTCTCATGATGAAAGCATAACATGTGCCCCACATAATTTTTAAGTTTGAAACAGTTATCTTCCATAGTTCAGGGTCAAGGTCACTTCAAAATATGTATACAATCCAACTTTGAAGAGCTCCTGTGACCTTGACCTTGAAGCAAGGTAAACCAAACTGGTATCAAAAGATGGGGCTTACTTTGCCCTATATATCATATATAGGTGAGGTATTGAATCTCAAAAACTTCAGAGAAAATGTGAAAAATGTGAAAAATAGCTGTTTTTTAGGCAACATTTATGGCCCCTGCGACCTTGACCTTGAAGCAAGGTCAAGATGCTATGTATGTTTTTTGGGGCCTTGTCATCATACACCATCTTGCCAAATTTGGTACTGATAGACTGAATAGTGTCCAAGAAATATCCAACGTTAAAGTTTTCCGGACGGACGTCCGGACGGACGGACGGACGGACGTCCGGACGGACGGACGGACGGACGGACGACTCGGGTGAGTACATAGACTCACTTTTGCTTCGCATGTGAGTCAAAAAGGGGATTATAAAGAAAATAACAAAAGCATAACGAAGGTTGTATATATATATTTCTCGCACATTGTCTGCAGTACCTCAAATTTTTTAAATCAGAAAATAATCAAGTATATTTTTCATTGCGACTAATGTTTTTCACTTGTAAACTTGGTATAATAAAATACTGCAATACTTTTGCACCTCAGTTACAAACTTCTTTCCTGTGATATTTAAATCAAAGTTTCTATAAACTAAATTGTCAGTGAGTACTGGTGTCACATGACTGATGTGAACCAGTGATTGGCTAATGGCGATGTGCTTTTCCACAGAGCGTATTCTTCCGCCCTTTGCCTAAGCGAGACTGTACTCTCATCCTCAGAATTAATTAATGACATGTAGCTTATATTCTCCACAATACCAAATGACCATACATTTCCTGCTTCTCAATTAAATCAGAAGTGTTTTTTTCTGACAGATTGCATGTGCCTGTGCCACAGTGCCACTGATCTAAAAATAGAAGCCGCTGCGTCTCATCTCATTTTCGACTTGCATAGATTCTTCTCATATGCCGTGTTGGTGGCATGTAGCTTATTATCCACATTACCAAATGATGAGTTAGTATACAATTCCCAGCGGCTAACAGAAAACACAAGTGTTATTCCGATAACGTACCAGCTAGACCAGCATTTGGAAGTCGACTGACTCGATCGACTCTGTCATACGTAGCAGACTACACTGAAATACGACTGCATCAGTTCAGTAAATGAATGGTTTCCGAATTATTATTTCAAGGCAAGAACAATCGGAATCGAAAACGTGTAGGGTTCAGAACGTTCTAACCATATATAAGACTTATTACCAGCCTGCCTCATGCGTGCAGACTCAATGCAACGTGACGAGCAATTTTTTGTTTTTGAAATGAGACTGCAGTGGTTCGATTGCCCTAGCCTAGCAGACGACATAAACCCCGCTCAGCAAATTAACATGTTGGGCAAATGTGAACGAAAAAACGATGGGGATATAATACGTGTAGGGTTCAGAGCATTCTTACCGTTCATATTTAGTACCAGACTCCCCGATGAGTGAAGATACAACACGAGAAACATACCACATTTATTTTGAAAATGTGCTAACCGTCGACAAGTCATTGGAGTCAATTCAAGGGGCACCACTCTGCACAGTCAATCCATCGAAGCTCGACTGGAGGTTTTGAATCGCAAATTACTTAGAGCACAGTCCTTTCTCCGAGTTCAAATAAGGTCTCTATGAAAGATCATCACTTTTTAGCTTCACGCTACACTGGAATTTACCAACAGAAATTAAAACAAGAGTTTGCGTGTGACGAAAGCACGACACACTTGAGACAGCCCACACAAAAGTAGATCTTACACGACCTGACCACACAGTTATGCCTATCCAAATGCGCGATGCAAAATGTGCGTTTTGAATCATCTTTTTTCTCTGGCGGTACTGACAATATCGTTATTGAAACAATCCCAGTGCACTAAGGGATTTATAGAGCAAATCTCGAAAATAATTATTGAACTCAGCGCTATGCGCTTCGTTCAATAATGAATTTTCTCGATTTGCTCTATAAATCCCTTGGTGCACTGGGATGTCTCAATAACTTTAAAAGTTATCGTTTTGGGCTATTTCATACTGTATATCAGTAACCTATCCAGTGCAATTCCATCCATATTGCGTGTTGTTTAGTGTATGAAGACATAAAATACTGCTCAACGTGGAAAACACACGTTTACTGTTCTGCACGAATCGATCTTATCTTGCAATATCCTTTCAGGTTTGTATTTTATCAACAGTTTGAAAACGACGGCAAAAACACCACACGCCCATGGTCGAGTGTAGTTCGTTTTTTGTTTTAATTTTTGTTTGTTGTCTTTTACCGGATACTGCGCAGTGGTACCCACTTTTCACACCCCCCCCCCCCACACACACACACACACACACCCACCCACACACACACACACACACACACACACACACACACACACCCTTGCCCCTCCGTCCTATTTAAGACTCTTCTCATATTAAAATAATTGATTTTCAGATTGTCTTGTCTTTTATTTCTGGAAATGTAAGTCCCTTTCAAGACTACCGCATGTTTGATACATACGAGGGTGGTTCCGTATCGACGTTATTCCCTGAATGTCTGTAACATTTCTTCGACTTTTCATTTTTCATTTTTCTGCTCGTTCTTTATCTTTTCACATTTAGTCAAGTTTTGACTAAATGTTTTAACATAGACGGGGAATCGAGACGAGGGTCATGGTGTGTGTATGTGTGTGTGTGTGTGTGTGTGTGTGTGTGTGTGTGTGTGTGTGTGTGTGTGTGTGTATATATAAAGTGATTACGAGGAAACTACTGGACCAATCTTCATAAAACTTCACATGAGAGTTTCTGGGTATAATATCCCCAGACGTTTTTTTCATTTTTGGGATAGATGTCTTTGATGACGTCATATCCGGGTGTTTGTGAAAATTGAGGCAGCACTGTCACTCCCTCATTTTTTAACCTAATTGATTGAAATTTTGGTAAAACAATCTTCGACGAAGTCCGGACTATGGTATTGCATTTCAGCTCGAAATCTTACGAATTAATTAGTTAGTTTGCTCGTTAAAGTTGTCATTAAAATCGAATTTTTAGTAACAGATTAAAGGCATATGTACGCGCTCCCGTGTTTACAAAGTGTAGTTTGCCCATAATCGATGTCAAACGCACCATAAGAGCATGTAATGACGATATGTCGCCATGCGCGGACCATATACATGCATTACAGCTTGTTTTAGAGTCTCAAAAACTTTGGATGTAAACAAAGACGCGGAGTTATTTCCCTTGCGTCAACGCTACCTCTGTTGGCAAATCTATAAATAGGACGATCCAGATCAAAATGAAAATTAACATATCTCAACATTGAAGGGGTCCTAGACCACAATATTTTGCAGGGAACTTAATTTAGCATGTCTCCAGCTGTTGGTAAAGCAATTAGCGTGTATAGTCATCGAGTACATATGGCTTTGAATAATGACTGCATTTATTTCTCATCTTCTCCGGAATTAAAAATTATATAGATGTGTCATGTTCACTCCACCAATGTGCTCAGAATTACAGAAAATAGGTTCCGTAAGAACTTTACGATCGCATGCTTCGCGGAGACGAGTGTGATCCGTCTCGGTATTGTTAGCCGAGACTATCAAAATGTATCTCGTAGTCTTGGCGATGACTGGTTTGTGGTGTTGATCTTTTAGTTTGATACTGATTGACTAAATGTTTTTATATCGCTTCACGCGACTTGTTTTTCTCTCTTTTGTTTTGTTGCGTGTGGCAGATGCTGGGTTGCAACCCCTTACCCCTCGTGTCTGCAAACCTCAGAGGATCCTTTCTGAAATCACTAATCCCTGCAGGCGTTTGAAGGTCTTCCTGTGCGCCGATGCCGTCGTCAAATGTCACAGAGATTAATACAAAAATGTACGTGTATAGCCAACTGCACCACACAATAAAAGGAGGAAAAGCACATTTCTGTTAGCACTTTCACTTTTTTTTTCTTTTCTGATTCAGTCTGTAATCGCAAAGGCTTCTTGTTGTTATTTATAAACTGGCACAGTGTTCAAGAAGGTTCCTCGGAAATAAAAAGAGTGTGACTGGGTCGACAGGTACATAGAAATAAGGGTCTAGCAACGGTAAGCTGAACTGAGCTGGTAGAGGCTTTATCCTGGTGATCTGCAAAAGGCCAATTTTTTCACCACCAGAAGAACAGACAAACAGACAGGTACCTGAAGATTTCAAAATATTTTTTTTTGATAGACAAAATCAGCTGATCAAACTGTCTTGCGTACAGTTTTGTGGAGTAAGTATCAATATGAAGTGAGGGCACAGACAAACGGAGCTTTCAAGCTACAAACGAGCTGTCATTTCATCTCTCTGACTATGCTAACAAAACTGTAAGTCAGGTTGTAAAACGTGTGGTCCATAATTTATTCCAAGAGACCGGGGCTGAGGTGAACGAAGCGAAACTGCATGGGTGCCACCCAAACGGGTGCTACGTGGGCGCGGGGTTGGATGGGTGCCACCCAAACGGGTGCTACGTGGGCGCGGGGTTGGATGGGTGCCACCCAAACGGGTGCTACGTGGGCGCGGGGTTGGATTGGTCGAAACTGCATGGGTGCCACCCAAACGGGTGCTACGTGGGCGCGGGGTTGGATTGGTCGAAACTGCATGGGTGCCACCCAAACGGGTGCTACGTGGGCGCGGGGTTGGATTGGTCAAAACTGCATGGGTGCCACCCAAACGGGTGCTACGTGGTCGCGGGGTTGGATGGGTTGTAATTGAGATTTGTCGTGATGTTAACCAATTAGGCCCCGCGGCTTGATCCCACCCAGTTGAGTTGCACCCAGTTTCGCTTCGCGCACTGAGTCAGCGCTGGCCTTAGACTAAAGTGAACGTAAGTCCACGATCCGGAGGGGGGGTAGTGGTAAGAGGGTACCGACCGTACACTGTGCCAGCCCGATATCCACAGCGCACCAAATCAGTGACCGTACGACGGGCGCAGTGGCGAGGTGTTAAGACGTCGGCCTCCTGATCGGGATGTCGTGAGTTCGAATCCCGGTCGCTGCCGCCTGGTGGGTTAAGAGTGGAGATTATTCCGATCTCCCAGGTCAACTTATGTGCAGACCTGCTAGGGACTTAACCCCCTTCGTGTATACACGCAAGCACAAGACCAAGTGCGCACGGAAAAGATCCATGTCGGAGTTCGGTGGGTTATGGAAACACGAAAATAGCCAGCCTACCCAACGAAAGCGGAGTGAAGCTGACTATGCTCTCAGAGTATAGTGTGGGGAACCCAAAAGGGCAAACGAGCTCACACGTAACCAGACAATTCTGGAACGCTGAAGAAGAAGAAGAAGTGACCGTACGGGGAAGCTATTGTCGTGGGGGTGGGGGGGGGGGGGGTAGAGAGATAGACAATACAGACCGACCGACCGACAAACACAGACAGCCAGACAGACAAAGAAGACACATTTTCGTATACCCCAATATGTGTTACTGATCATGAACGAGTTTTCCAACGTTCATTGAACCAGCCCAGCCATAAATCGGCTTATCATAATTTGAACTTGCCGATGACCATTAGCAACGCCATATGTCTGGTTCAATGGATTTGGGTTTGAACGTCACGGATTAATGTCCAACTACGTCATGACTTTAAAAGTACCTTCCGTCTTGTGCACGACACCACATGTATACCAAGAATGTTGCATGAGGTAAGAGGAGTGTCCTTCCACGTAGACCCAATACTAACATCAACAGCCTTGCTACCTTCTGTGCACAGTGTTTGTTTGTTTGCTTGTTTGTGTGTTTGTTTGTTTGAATATTTGTGTGTGTGTGTTGTGTGTTTGTGTGTTTGTTTGTTTGTGTGTTTGTTTGTTTGAATATTTGTGTGTGTGTGTTGTGTGTTTGTGTGTTTGTTTGTTTGTGTGTGTGTGTGTTTGTTTGATTGTGTGTGTGTTTGTTTGATTGTTTGTGTGTGTGTGTGTTTGTTTGTTTGTTTGTTTGTTTGATTGTGTTTGTTTGTTTGTTTGATTGTTTGTTTGTTTGTTTGTTTGTTTGTTTGTTTGTTCGTTTGTTTGTTTGTGTCTTTGTGTGTTTGTTTGTCGTACTAAATTAATTTTGTAACATGACACCAATGTCAAGCTGCGAAGTTGATTCCACACACAAAACTCCCACTTTGTGCAGGAAGCAGCCAGGCTACTCATTTTTAGTTAAATGTTCAAATTAAGCCAAGGGATGCTGTCACCCCCTGTAAAAGCCTGGACATGATGTATCTGTGGCGGTGAAAATAACCGTGCGCACGTAAGACGGCGTCTTTAAGCAACGGAATATTCCTCCTCTCTGGATTAGTGTCTGAGACGATTTTTCGGAGCAGAAAAAGCACACAGACATGACATGAATCTAGCATCAGGGGAGGCTTTCTTACCAGAAGGTGTAACCAGTTTAACGCGTTTACCGGACATGTTCGGTTTCATGCGGTTTACGTGAAAATACCGGAAGTAATATCTCCATTGGTGGATATCATTGCATCTGTTGGGTTTGTGCATCAAAATAAAGCTAGTGCTGTGTTGTTGCGCCTATAAGGTTCACATGTGTGACCAAATGACTCTTTTATTTTTTATTTTAGATTTCCGTTTTTAAAGAACGCATTGCGGTCACTTCTCACTCCCTCAAAACGAGAAACCTTTCTAAAAGCTATGTACAGCAACCTGCCGATGTTCTTTTCAAACTAAGCAGCATAAAATTGAAAACAAATACTGAAGACTTGTATGACGGAAATTATATGAATGTGAGAAGAAAAAATTTCCTTCAAAACGCATGATGTTGTTGTAGTCATTGTTGTTGTTGTTGTTGTTGTTGTTATTGTTGTTGGTGGTGGTGATGGTGTTGTTGGTGTTGTTGGTGTTGTTGGTGTTGTTCTTGTTGTTCTTGTTGTTCTTGTTGTTCTTGTTGTTCTTGTTTATCTATTGACAAGCATCAAAAGCGCAACAATTAACTCTTAGACCTTCGAGTCATTCCTCAAAAGTAAGTCTGCACTCAAACACGAGATGCACAAACACAAAAATAACACAAGTGGGTCAGCGAAAGATTGGAAGAAATTGGGAATATGTTTGTCCCCCCGAATTGGTCGTACAGTGACCGATGGGCAGGCGTCGCTCATTTCCTGATAATTTGCGTCCAGGCACAGGGCACCGCTGGGGCAATGTCGGTCAGTGTTCCAAATGTTCTCGCGAAAAGCAAAACAATGCCCAGGCCACGACCACAGGGCACAGCTGATATGAAGTCTTTGGAAAGCAAATCAGTGCACTGTATAAGAAATACAGATATATGAGTACATTTATACCAGCTGCATTGGGTACGGTCACAGGTATATTATCTACAAGTATGATGATCTGCTTTTGGTACGGTTGATTCGAATGCTTGAGAAATCAAATCTCTCAGAATCATAGAAATACAAATCTGCCCTGGCGACCGCATCTCAATAGCTATACCATCTGTAAATTACAGCCCTCCCCCCCCTCACACACACACACACACCACGCAAAATGATTAGTTAGTGTTCGATACATATATAATTCCATAGCGACCACCTGCGTATATAACTACCACTTTCGGTCGTTCCCTTACTTTGTATTACAGAACTGTTTGACTGTACATATCCGAATAAGATATCCAAGTATCTCTTAGTACGACTTTTAATTAGATGAACGGGGGGTGGGAAGGTGGTGACATACTGTACATAAAGGGAAAGTTTGTGTGCGTGCCTGTGTGTGTTTTTAATCTAAGACAAATGTCGCCAATGTTTTTACTGAGTGACATTAGATAAACGATTTTAAGAAGAACATATCCGAGATGCCCTTGGTCCGGTGGATCTGAAGGCTTGAAAACAAGTCAGGGCTCTTTCCGAGAATATTCTTCTTCTTCTTCTGCGTTCGTGGGCTGAAACTCCCACGTACACTTGTGTATTTGCACGAGTGGATTTTTACGTGTATGACCGTTTTTACTCCGCCATTTAGGCAGCCATACGCCGCTTTCGGAGGAAGCATGCTGGGTATTTTCGTGTTTCTATAACCCACCGAACTCTGACATGGATTACAGGATCTTTTCCTTGCGCACTTGGTCTTGTGCTTGCGTGTACACACGACGGGGGTTAAGTCACTAGCAGGTCTGCACATAAGTTGACCTGGGAGATTGAAAAAATCTCCACTCTTAACTCACCAGGCGGCAGCGACCGGGATTCGAACTCACGACCTCCCGATTAGGAGGCCGACGTCTTACCACCACGCCACTGCGCCCGGTGGATCTGAAGGCTTGACAAGTCAGGGCTCTCTCCGAGAATATTAGGACAACATTATCTACAGAAACTTGTTCAAGTTCATCAGAAGGTTTAAAGAAAACAGGGAAATAAGTGTACACTCTATGAATTATTGGAATGCTGATTGCGAAGGTGTGGTGGGGGGGGGGGGTGCATGTCGTCAATACGGCAATGCACTCTGCTCCCCCAAAGCACTGTCCAGCTATTTGCAAGTGAGTGTGCATGCTTTTTGTCTGTCTGTCTGTCAAAAAATGAAGTTCCAGAGTTATGTCGTTTTCATATAATCGACTCGGGAAGATACTGACAGCGCAATGTATGCGATTGCGCCATGAAGCTCAAAACTCACGATTTCCGAGCCAAGACTAATAGCTACAAAATATATAAGGGTTAAAAAAAGAAAGCCGATTTGCATGACATGTTGGTAAAATGTTTTGGGCTGAACGTTATCTGTAGTGTAAAACTGGTACAACAATTTCAAGCCGGGTAGATGGAGCCTCGAAAATGACACCCACCCTGGTCTACTCATTTCATCCGTTATCCTCGAAAACGTTAGCCCTGTTGAACAGATAACAAGAGAAGATCCCTGAAATATAATCAAGGGGATGCAATATGTCATTGGCATTACTAGCTCTGCATTTGAACAGATTTTACACAAATATTTAATGACCCAAAAGCGATGTGCCGGTTGGGTACCACATGAACCCAGTGACAGGCAGAAGAGGGGTAGGACAGAGTGGTGCCTTCCAATACTTGAAAAAAATCAGCAATGGCTAGTCCGAATCAATACGGAATATCGTCAGTGGTGACAAAACCTGTGATTATTAGTTCTACCCTGCAACCAAACAAGTGTCGTCTGTGTGGGTGTTTCCAGGGGACCCAACCCCTGCCAAGTACAAATAACAAGAAGCATTGATAAAATAAAATGCTGGCATCTTTTGTCGCTAGATCAGGGTATTTAGACACTGTGACTCTTGAGGACAGGCATACAGTCACGTCTGACCGCTATGTCCACCACTAATGGCCTACAGTATTCGAGGCTTGGCACAAACACCGTCCAAACACGGGTATTCGAGGGCTTATGCTGCAACATGACAAAGCACCTATGCATAATGCCTTTGCGACAAAATATTTATTGGTCTAAAGGGAGCACTGCATGCTGTTGTCACATCCACCTTATTTTCTTGACATCTCCTCATGCTAGTTCAGCCTGTTCTCGGATTGCAAGAAACAGCCGCGGTAACACCGTCTGAGAGACATGAAGACTCTGCCCGAGCCTTCACGAGGGCCATACAAGGTATAGCTGATGTCACGTGGTCCCAAGCCTGAATGAGGTCGTTTGAGAGGATGGCCAGTTGGGTGTCGGCTGGGGAAGGATTGGTCTAGAAAATGGCCTCGTTAGATTGTTGGTATGTGTTTCCGTTTCTGAGATTCTAAATTATTACAGAACAGCCTACGTACATGCATTTAAGACTGGCGGGACTGGGTGAATGATGCACAAGGCTTCATAAGTACCAAGATCAGCGAAGGTTAATAATGTTCGTCCGGTAGGCAAGCGGGATTGTCTTTTCTAACTAGCTTAACTACGTCACAGCACACACCTGGAATACCTTCAAGTAGCAAAAAATAGTCTTTGGAGAATTCATTAATTGTGGGTAATACGCTGACGGTAATTTTCGATGTATCTATGGCCCCGTGGCCCATCCTGAACTCAGGTCAAATGAGTTACTTCCCTTCGGATCTCATTTATCACTGACAGGATGCCTTTGTTTTCCTTCTCTGGAGAGGAAATCGATTTGTTTACATATCTAGAGCTTTTTCGCAATGTGTTATGGATATAAGCAGACTCGCGATCGTCGATAATGATTTTTCATGGTGTGTAATTTTTAAATTACAAAGGAATTGTTATGTAAGACAGTTTCTTCTTCTTCTTGTCGTTCGCTGTTGTAAGACAGTTTCAAGCTAGCTATCTTTCGCAGATGTATTTACTGTGCAAACAACTCTAAATATGGCAAAAGTGTCACGTGATAGTCAAACTTTGTCACGTGATCATAACAAAATGGCTACGGAGCGGACGAAACTTTTTTCGTAACCAGTTGGGAGTGATGCAACAATATCACGGTCTCCTTCCCACAGCAGTCTCAACATTTCGACTTGTTTTGACCTTAGAACAATGGCTTTATCATAACTGTGAAGAACAGAACGAAGATCACAGTCGAAGTCGGCCATTCTACAATCACGTTCTTCTTTCGTCTTTTGATCAGAAACATTAGCGAAAAACATATGGGAGATAACTCTGACTCTGTATTCTTGTTTTGATAAATTTCGGGGTTCAGACACTTTCTTTCCAGAGACATGAGCCGAGCGATAGCGTGGACCGATGATTATCAGAATGCCCGTGGCCTAGCTAGTTCTTCGGTCCCGACAACAGTCGACCTTGGTTGCAGTGCGAGATTTCGGATTATATTTTCTGAAATGTTACAGGTTTCGTCTGCGTCCCCGACAGAAACAAATGTAGAATCGGGACTTCGAATTCGAAAGGTCAGGTCGGTTTCACTATTCACATGCATTTAAATGGTTCACAAATTCACGGAGCCTTACTTTTTCGAGTAAACCTGGGTAGTGTAAGTGAGCCTCATTTGCATGATTATGGTACAGAAAATGTCCCTTTAGGCTTCGTAAGGTCATATGTGTCAGAAGGCGTTTGCAAAAGGGAGAGAGAGAGAGGGAGACAGAGAGAGATAGAGAGAGAGAGAGAGAGAGACAGACAGACAGAGAGAGAGACAGAGACAGAGGGAGACAGAGAGAGAGAGATAGAGACAGAGAGAGAGACAGAGAGAGAGATAGAGAGAGAAACAGACAGAGAGAGAGAGGGAGACAGAGAGAGAGATAGAGAGAGAGATAGAGATAGAGAGAGAGAGAGATATGCACTCAAACACGAAATGCACAAAAACAAAAATAACACAAGTGGGTCAGCAAATGATTGGAAGAAATTGGGAATGTTTTTGTCCCCCCGAAATGGACGCACGTGTTTCATGCTCACGAACGCGTTTGTATGTGTGTTAACAAAAGAGAAAGAGAAATACACACACAAGGACAGAGAGAGACAGAGACAGAGAGAGACAAGGAGAGACAGAGAGAGACAGAGACAGAGACAGAGAGAGACAGAGACAGAGAGAGGCAAGGAGAGACAGAGACAGAGAGAGACAGAGAGAGACAGAGAGAGACAGAGAGAGACAAGGAGAGACAGAGACAGAGACAGAGACAGACAGAGACAGACAGAGACAGAGAGAGGCAAGGAGAGACAGAGAGAGACAGAGACAGAGACAGAGAGAGACAGAGAGAGACAGAGACAGAGAGAGGCAAGGAGAGACAGACAGGCACGGACGCAGACTCACGAATGGAGACATCGAGACGCAGATAGACATAAAGACTGAAAGCTCTTGTGTGACGGTGTATGTGCATGTCTATCTCTATATATCAACATATACGCGCATGTGTCTATACATAAATACATGCGTTCAGGCATGAGCACATATACGCTGGCGGCATGCGTTCGCTGAGGTGTGATGAAAAGTTGAGTGAAGCGTATAACCAAGTGAAATGTACTTCGCACTGCACCTTCCGTCGGTTGTCAAGCGGGCAATCGATCTGGGCTGACCGTAAATCTAAATGCAAAATTTTCCGCAGGGATTCTTCTTTATTTCCGTTTTTTAAGGGGAGGGGGGGGGGCGAGGGAGAGAAGGTTTCGTATCAAGTCCTACAGACAGAAAGACGGACAGAAGAGTCTATATTGACAAGCCTTACAGTCGTACTTATCGACTCTATTGATTTGCTCGGAGTTGGCCGAATCCACTGATTTTTTTTTTCGGGGTGGGGTTTGGTGGGGGAGTAGAAGGTTTTGGGATTCAAGAAGCACAGAAAGACACAGTTTTAGCCCCCCAGACAGTAAGACAGATAGACAGGTCCACATTCGCAATGAGTACTACACCGTTGAATCCACCGCACTCAAGTAAACCAATTCAAGTGAATTTGTTTTTGAAAGAATCTGTTCACTTGGTATGTCTGCATGTGACGCCCCCAAAAAGAAATAAAAGACATATATATTTCGCTACATGTAAAATTACCTTTGTTTTTTTTACAAGAAAAAACATAGACATTATATGTTGCAATGGAAAATCTAAAGAATCGAGACGAAGCAGCCAATAAACTAAATGTACATTGTGCTACCTTATATGTGCAGAAACCCTAGCTAGCCATCACCGTGTTAATATGTTTCTTGTATCCCGTTAATGCGTTTCAAAGTTTATAGACGTTTAAAAACAAAATTGTTTAACTATCAATCCCAACAATTATCAATGGACAGACACACACAGCCCCCCACGGGTTAGGGGGAGTCCCATATTGGTTAGGGGGAGTCCCATATTGGTTAGGGGGAGTCCCATATTGGTTGGGACGAGAAAGAATTTACCCGATGCTCCCCAGCATGTCGTAAGAGGCGACTAACGGATTCTGTTTCTCCTTTTACCCTTGTTAAGTGTTTCTTGTATAGAATATAGTCAATGTTTGTAAAGATTTTAGTCAAGCAGTATGTAAGAAATGTTAAGTCGATCCTTTGTACTGGAAACTTGCATTCTCCCAGTAAGGTAATATATTGTACTACGTTGCAAGCCCCTGATTAGTGCTTTAGTGAACAAGTGGCTCTATCCCATCACCCCACTTCCCTCCGTCGCGATATAACCTTGAACGGTTGAAAACGACGTTAAACACAAAATAAAGAAAGAAAGAAAGAAAGGCACACACATAAAACGTACAAGCGATGGCTTCGTTACTTTGTAAAGCTTCGCTACAGGAAGCGTTTTCCAGCCCCGAGTGAGTACCAAAGTCAGCAATGCGGATAAAGTTCCTAATATCATGATGGCGCTCGGTGGAAGAATCTGATAACGGTAAGTGCCAGCCAGAATCACCCCACTTAACGGCTGGACGTCGGGACATGACAAACATCTCTGAACCCAAGGCAGAAAGTTGGGATGAAGATTGTCGAAAAACTCCGCTAGCTTTTCGCGGCAGCGTGTCTGCCAAAAATGAAGACAGAAAATGTCTGTGAAGGTTTAAGTGAAACTTGAGCTGAAAATTAATCAATGTGGAGACAACGAACAAACAACAACAAACACTGAAGCTGAGAGCAATATTTTAAATGAATTTGACCTTGTTACTCTTTAACAGCATATGTATGCACTGGATGCACAATTTACGACATTACGGGGAAAAATAAAAATTGCCCGATAAAAATAACGACCTTACATGAGTGTTAATGGACGAACAAATGCCATCCAAAATAGAACCCCGTCCCCCCCCCCTCCCCCTCGTACCCCGGCCACCACATTTTAGCGGCTTGACATATCCTTGTATAACAAACATCTTTGAAAGAAACCAGGGCAGAAAGTTAGGACGAGGTCTGTGAAGAAAACCTTGTACTTTGTCTGCCTAAGTCACAGACAGAACATGTCTGCATAGGTTTGGGTGGAATTTGAGTTGAAAGTTGAACAATAATGAGAAAAACGAACGAAGGAACGCCCGAACAAACTAACCAACATACGACCGCTTCAAGTTATATCATGTACTTCACTTAAGCCAAATACTACTTGTTTCTCGAATAACGATTTATAATCCACTGGTTTTCAAACAAGACTAACATACCTTTAAATTTGTGTTGGTTACAGAAGAAGGACTGAAAAATTGAATTTCCAAAAGGGAGCTAAATCTTCATAATGCTTCAGTTACTATTATGTGTAAACATAATAAAATATATCATGTGTAAAATAATCTACCCATTTGCATGTATTTTCATTCTCGACTCGAAATGTGTAAAATTTGCTGAAGTAGTAAGCAATTAGCCTACAACTCCTGTTATGTGCACTGCACACAATTTAACACGATAAGATCCAGAATATCCAAGATTCCGCAATGCTCTGTATCACAAACTGTTTCTTTAGTTTCTGTGGCTTTATATGGCTTGTTACATTTAGTCAAGTTTTGACTACATGTTTTAACATAGTAGGGGAATCGAGACGAGGGTGGTAGTGTATGTGTGTGAGTGTGTGTATGTATGTATGTGTGTATGTATGTGTGTGTGTGTGTGTGTATGTATACATCGATTCCGAGAAAACTGCTAGACCGATCTTCGTGAAATTTCCCATGAGAGTTCCTAGGTATAATATCCCCAGAATGTTTTGATTTTTTTCGATAAATATCTCTGATGACGTCATATCCGGCTTTTTGTGAAGTTGAGGCTGCACTGTCACGCCCTCATGTTTCAATCAAAATGATTGACATTTTGGTCAAGCAATATTCGACGAAGTCCGGACTATGGGATTTATTTTCAGTTAGGCAGCGTAAAAATTATTTAATAAGTTAGCTCATTAAAGTTGTCATTAAAATCGAATTTTTACTAACAGATTTAAAACTTTGTTTTGCATATATTTGTTTGTTTGCATATATCGTATTCCGCAATTTCTCCTGAATCCAAAACTATATAAATATGATATGTTTACTCTAAAAATGTGCTTAGAATGACAGAAAATAGGTTAAGTAAGTACTGCGTTCGCACGCTACGCGGAGACGAGCGTGACCCGTCTGGGTCGTTTGGTGTGGTTAGTCGAGACTATCTTAAAATAGTCTCGTTGTCTCGGCGATGACTGATTTTTGGTGTTAATCTGTTACTTTGATTCTGACAGCTTGACTAAATGTTTGTATATCGCTTCACTCGACTTGTTTTAATCTTATTTCTAGTTTGCTAAAGGTGAAAGTGTAGCGGCAACATACATAGATAAGTCAAGAAACACGCTAATTATCTTAATTTGATACGCAACACACATCCTGCACCAGATGACACTGTCTTATCTGCCGCTGTTGAACTACAGGCACGAGAACCGGCTTTATTTTGTTTGACGTTTTGTTAACAACCGAAGTAACTTGCGCACAATATTGCGCGTTTTTGTTGTTGTTGTTGTTTTTTAACCTACGGTCACACACACATACACCACACACACACACACACACACACACACACACACACACACACACACACACACACACACACACACACACACACACACACACACACACAAGGCAACGACCAAACAGACATGTACAACATTTGTCAGAATAATATTTGCGCCTTATTTTCGCTCAAACGTCAAGTTTTGACTTCACGATAATCTGAAATATGCATTAAAGTGACACACTGATAAAACAAATTTAGCAACAAGTAGTTGGTTCAATTAACATGTGATGTTAACCTTCGCCCGACCGGATAATCGACTACAGACGGAAGACATCGTGGGGCCGTGCGGACCCATGCTTCCCAAAGAAGGAAAACTATGCATACCCTTCCGTAGACCCATGCTTTCCAAAGAAGCAAAAACGTGCATCCCCTTCCGTATACGCCGTGGTTAAATGTCCGCGAGAAGTAATTAAATCAAATTATTAATTTAATTATTACCGTGCGGACTCAAGCTTCTCAAAAAAGGAATAACGTGAATACCCTTCTGTAGACGTCGTGGGGCCGTGTGGACCCACATTGTTATGTATTAATTTCGCTCCACGCGACTTGCTTATTAACTCCAAAATTAAACAGATCGTAGAAAATGATGTTAAGAGCCAATACCTGAAGGTTTGTGACTTCTCTCCCTTGTTTTTATGTAAGTTCCTTCAGTTTCAGAAACATGGGCCCGCACGGCCCCGCGATGTCTTCCGTGTGTAGTCTAAATTTGACCTTTGTTTTTTTTAATTACTTCTCGCTGAAATGTAATGATATTTTAGTACATAAGAGCTTTTTATGTGTCTGAGGCATTCTTAAAAGCTCATTAAAAAATTCCAACTGGTTTAAGAAATATTTGCAATTAAACACTCTTCTGTGTCCACAACGGACCCACGACGACCGGCGAAGGTTAAACGGCACTGGGGAAAAATCCGACTAGAGGCATCAGAGACGGTCCTCAATGTGGGGTATTAACATTCGCAACCCTTTGGTTGAGGCATCAGAGGCCATGTGGGGTCATATCATTCGCAACCCTTTGGTTCATCGGTCTCCCGTTTATTTCAAGTTTCTGGTTTCTTTTCGTATTGTTCTCTTGAAATCAATTGGAGGCGATAGGACCATTATCATTTTGAAAATAAAAATTGTCAGGCCTTGATGTTAATGACGGGTGGCCACAGCAAAATGAATAAAGTTTCTGGTTTCTTTTCGTATTGTTCTCTTGAAATCAATTGAAGGCGATAGGACCATTATCATTATGAAAATAAAAATTGTCAGGCCTTGATGTTAATGACGGGTGGCCACAGCAAAATGAATAAAGTGACATGAAGAACTTCACGTGCTTACCTGTTGGGCAACTGTCGCATTGGGCTGTGGAAGGGGGAGATTTAATTGTCCTCAAAGTTAGTACGGCAGTTTGAATGAAAACCTAATTTACAGGCTCTCACACAAAAGAAATGAATTATTTACAAAATGCTGATGGTCGCCGTATTTGGAACCGATTTAGCGTAAAATGCAAGGCACTGAACGGTAGGTTTGAAAACAGGTACCAAGGTGCATCAAGCAATGCCTCACAAAGACAGTCTGACAAACACAGGAGAAAAACGACCACCATAATGAAGACATTGCTCCTTTGATCACTACCACACAAGGCACATTACAGAGTTGTACAACTTTCAGCCATTGCAGGTCCTACAACCTACTGCTTCCGGTGCCTATGGGGTTAGACTGGACCCTCAACCTCTGAAGGAAAAGAAAGAAAAGCCCTGAAAAGAGTGCGTGCACAGCGGTCGTTTCAGCTGTCTTGCCTCTCACCCAAAGCCACCTAATCCTGTCGCCATCTTTCGCCTTTCCTTTAATCAGCGGCAAAAGGGGGATAAGTGGGTCAGGGGAGCGCACTAATGGTAAGCAAGAGAGGCGTGGTGTAAGGCGCGGTGATTGGGGAAGACGGGATGGGATTAGTCACGCCACAAGTACTGTACCAGGGAGGCTTGGAGAGGCAACGGGCGAGGGTGGGGGTGGATAGTAGGGAGGAGAGGGAGAGAAAAAAAGATAATGATAAAACGTTCTTCTTTGGCGCTTTTCACCACCAAAGAGTAGTCGTATGGCGCAGTTGACCGAGTCCCCCCACTTACTCTCCCCCCCCCTCCTCTCCAGCTTTCTGTTCCCCCAAAACACCCACACACGGAGAATACCACATGGCTTGCAGTGTCATATCACATTTACACGAGTTTTTTTTTAAATATTTAAATGCGAGTGATAGCGAAAATATTGAAATGCGAGTTTGTTGTTTCCCTAAAAGTTTTACCAGAATGACATTTGTCGCGGTGACTTTTTTAGCATGAGCGTTGGAAAACTAGGTCCCTGCCAGACTAGCTTGACACGACCTCATTTACACGATATACACACGTGTGAGTATATGGTTTAGTTATCTAATAGGTGCATGGTCTCTCTCACGTATGTAGGATAAACTGTCATTTTACACACACACAATACGGCTTGATCTAACGAGGGGGGGGGAGGTTTTTGTTCCACTGTTCGAATTGCACCACAACACAACCCCTACTACACCCGACCCACCCCCTTACCTACCTCTACTGTGACAAACCTCGGAAAAGACGGAATAAATATAACGAGGAGGGGGGGGGGGGATGGGTGTGGTGTTATCCAACATTGCACTCGCCTCATCTACCTACTTCCAACATACCCCTTTAAAATTTGGAACGAAGGGGGTTAATGAAAGGCGGCATAAGGACGTTTTCTCTCTCACGATACGCAGTGACTGAACAGTGCAAGCTTCCCCACCTTGTCTGTCCCTCTCCCCCCTCCCCCCCCCCCCCCTCTCTCTCTCTCTCTCTCTCTCCCCTCCCCCTCTCTCTCTCTCTCTCTCTTTCGCTCTCTCTCTCTCTCTTTCACCCTCTCTCTCTCTCCCCTCTCTCTCTCTTTCTCTCTCTCTCTCTTTCTCTCTCTCCCCCTCTCTCTCTCTCTTTCTCTCTCTCTCTCTCTCTCTCTCTCTCTCTCTCTCTCTCTCTCTCTCTCTCTCTCTCTCCCTTTCACCCTCTCTCTCTCTCTATCTCTCTTTCTCTCTCTCTCTCTCTCTCTCTCTCTCTCTCTCTCTCTCTCTCTCTCTCTCTCTCTCTCTCTCTCTCTATTCACGAGTTAACCATTGGCGACATAATTGAATCAATGCATATGCCCGTGACCTTTGCGCTTGGGGGTTGAATGTGAATCAACGCCAGCCCCCTAAACAAGCACGTGTCTCAAAAGGTGTGTGGAACGATGCAAAAAAGAATGATTTTATTGAAAGTGTTAAATCAGACGGTTTTAAAGCTAAGTTAAAGGAAGCGTGCGACGTCATCAGCGCAGCTTTGGACGAGGGGTTGGAGATTATTAATAAAGCATTGTTTCAGTCATTTTTCATTTTCAGCCAAATTGAGTGACATTTTGGTAAAATAATCTTTGACTCAGCCCGGATTATGGGATTGCATTTCAGCTTGGAGTCCTAGAATATAATTCATACTACTTTTGTCCGTATAATTGCACACACAAAATATAATTAAAACTGACATTTTAGTTATCGATTAAATCATGATTTGTATCATTTTCTGAAGCCAAAATTATAGATATCTCATATTTATTCATTTGTTTAATAAATGTCTTTGATAACGTCATATCCGGCTTTTTGAAAAAGTTGAGGCGGCACTGTCACAGCCTCATTTTTGGATCAAATTGATTGACATATTGGTCAAGCAACCTTCGACGAAGCCCGGACTATAGGATTGCATTTCAGCTTTGAAGCATACACATTTATAAATAAGTTGATCATTAAAAATCTGAAAATTCTGATTAGAATTAAAATTATAGTTATTGACCCAAATATGGGTTTATTCGTTATCATTTCGTTATTCCTAAACATATAGAATCGACGAAGCTATATTTTCTTCCTGAAAAAAAAATGCTTTGCGATTAATTTTACTCTGTGAGTTCGACAGATTGACTTAATGTAGTAATTTCGCCGTACGCGTCTTGTAATTTTTTTTAGATTCCTGGAATTACAAAGCAACAGACACCGCTCTCACCTCACGGCCAAGGACAACTTTTCATCGATCTCCAAACGATGACAGGGCCCTTTCAAAGGAATGAAAGTAAATTTCTATTGAGCTGTGATTTTCACCCGGTTGTTGTACGCTAGGTTAGGCCATAGACCAAATAGCCTGGACCGCCAACTCGTCACGTGACCCTTCGAGGTTACGACGCTCGACTTTCAGGGGCGCTTAGCGTCCGGTTTGAACGGCCAGCGATTCGAAGACAGTGAAAAGAAAGCACGCTCCAGTTATTTGTGACAATGGGAGGTGACAATGAACTGGATTTTCCAAAACTCCAAACTAAACTTAACAAAACTCATCGAAAAACATGTTCCATATGCACTTTAGCTGAGTTTATTTTAGCATTTTCAGAACTTACCTCGGCAACTTCGTCCATGTTTACAATCGACACCGGATATGACATCCCCCTGATTTCTGAAAGGCCACGTAAGCGTAGGTTCCTAAATGCGAGACGCCGCTACTTCGTAATAGAGAGAAAGAGCGGAGAGAGAGCTTGTTGGCGGTCCAGGATAAATGGTCTATGGTTAGGCACAAGAGAGAGGACAGCATTATACAAACTAGCCTTCAATTACAATTCCATTTTGTGGCGGAAATTATCTGGCATGCCAAGCGCACACAGGGGAAACAAGAAGAGAATTTGTATGTCTTTTCTACGAGGAAAGAGACAAATGCACAAAGTATAAAATTGCGAAACTTTTACATGGTGCAGAACAGAACTAGGGTCCACATTATGTGAACGCTAAGACCTATAATTCAGTCGGGAGTGTAATGGCCGCGGAAGGGTAGCGGGCCTCAAAACAATGAGAGAAAAAAAAAGACTTTGTTTTTCATTGTGAAAATGGCTGACACGAGCTCTGGTGTTTATTGTGTGCAATGTCAGCTCGATCGGACAATCTTTTTCTCCAAAAATACACATACATATTCACTGCCATCATGATCACTTCGAATTCTCTCCAATATGAGTAGCCACATGCGATGGGGGGGAATCAGAGGTAAAAACAAGCTTATCCAACTTTGGTTGTTTATGTTCCACATATATATATCATATTAACACAAACGTAAAACAAAAGCTGTTTGGACATCCACCGCAAAGCAGCGTGGCGTTGAACATGACCAGGGTGGGGAGAATAATGCATGTTTCTTTCTTTATTTGGTGTTTAACGTCGTTTTCAACCGTTCAAGGTTATATCGCGACGGAGGGAAGGGGGGTGATGGGATAGCGCCACTTGTCAATTGTTTCTTGTTCACTAAAGCACTAATCAAAAATTTGCTCCAGGGGCTTGCAACGTAGTACAATATATTACCTTACTGGGAGAATGCAAATTTTCAAGGACTTAACATTTCTTACATATATACTGCTTGACTAAAATCTTCACAACCATTGACTATATTCCAAACAAGAAACACTTAACAAGGGTAAAAAGAGAAATAGAATCCGTTAGTCGCCTCTTACGACATGCTGGGGAGCATCGGGTAAATTCTTTCTCGTCCCAACCAATATGGGACTCCCCCTAACCCGCGGGGGGCAATACATGTTTCGGTGTGACACAACATTCTACTGTGCACCAAGAACTGATTATTTCAAAAGCTAATTCCCTGCAGCCGGATCAAGAGTGATAGAGAATTGAATTCAATTGAATTGAACTTTATTTAACAAGGATTAAGATTTAAGGCTACGCCTTTTCTTACAATCTGTCCTTGGGACGCACAGACACACAATGATAAAATTGAAACATTAGAAATTAAAAAGTTAAAAAGTTTACCAACAAAAGAAGGTCAGAAAACTTCAGCACGTAATGATAAAGATGACGATGATTGTGATGATGATAATGATGATGATGATGATGATGATGATGATGATGATGATGATGATGATGATGATGATGATGATGTTGAAGAAGATGAGGCATGAAGAGCATACATATGTGGTTATTCATAAAATCAAATGCATACTATGCAAGTAATTATAAGTACAAGCTAGTAGCAATCGAACATGTAGCAATAGTACAACATAAATATGTTCAGAATATACAATGCACAGTATATCTTTGGCGTAATACTAAGTGTGGTAAATCAAAACGCGTTAAACTACTCAGACATTAAGTGTTTTTGACACATTTTTTAAAACTTTTTAATGACTTTAAGTGCTTAAAGGATGATGGAAGTGAATTCCAAACTGATGTACCCGAAAAAGCAAGACTGGTCTTATAAAGGTCAATTCGTGGAATCGGTGGGATCAAGTTGACCGACCCATATCTGTCGGTAGCTTTATTAAATAATGATGTAATGTAAATCGGCACTTTACCGTAATACAATGTATGCATGAAAATGGCTTTGTTTAACTTGAGATGCTTTTCCAGTGGAAGAAAGTTAAGCATTTTTAATTTCATATCTGTTGGGGCATTATCCTTTACGATGAGTTTAGCCGAGCGACGATAGAGAGAGTCTAACTTTTTCAAGTGGACATCACTGCTGCCATCCCAGAGCGTCGAAACATATACTGTTCAAAAAAAGAAACGCATAGTTGCTACTTACCAAATTTGTTTTATTTTTCGAAAAAATTAACAGAAAATCCAATATTTAGATTATTTGTTTGAAATTTGGTATGGACACAGTTGAATGCACACACAGTTCATTTGCATCTTCAAATCAATCAGTCAATCAATACGATTGGGTGCCGAGGCTGTCAAGTCAGTAGGGGGTGTGACTGCCTTGAGCAGCAACAACTGCCCGGCACCTTCTGGGCATGGACTGGATCAGATGCCGGATATCTTGCTGTGGGATGGTGTCCCACTCCTCCTGAAGTGCCTGCAATAGATCGCGGTGATTTGCCGGCGCTTCTTCTCGCCTGCGCACACGTCTGTCCAATTCATCCCAGAGGTGTTCTATCGGGTTCATGTCTGGCGACATGGATGGCCAGGGAAGCACCTGGACATGGTGGTCGGTGAGGAACTGGGTGGTGAGTCGTGCTGTGTGCGGGCGAGCGTTGTCCTGCTGGAATATGGCATCCTGGTCAGCCAGAAGAGGAAGGGCGTGTGGGCGCAGAATTTCCTCCACGTATCGCTGGGCAGTTATGCGCCCTTGGACGTGCACCAGGGTGCTCCTTCCAGCGGTATTGATCGCCCCCCACACCATGACGCCTCCACCACCATGAACGGGTGCCTCATCCACACAGTTGGGCGCGTAACGTTCGTTTACTCTCCGGTAGACCCTCCTCCGACCATCATGTCGCTGGAGCAGGAAGTAGGACTCGTCGCTGAACCACACGTGTCTCCAGTGATTCCGGACGGTCCAGCGAAGGTGCTGGTTGCCCCACTGCACTCGGTTCTGGCGATGGCGGCGGGTGAGGACAGCTCCTCTGTGAGGTCTGCGAGCTCTCAAACCAGCTTCATGCAGGCGGTTCCGCACGGTCTGGTCCGATAATCGGTGTGGCCCGGGGAGAGCCTGGACAGAAGATGAGGCCGACAGGAAACGATTCCGGAGGTGGCGGAGCCGTATGAAGCGGTCGTGAGCAGCAGTTGTCGCCCTTGGTCTTCCCGCTCGTGGCAAGTCAGCAACGGAGCCAGTGGCTTGAAACCTGACCTACAGTCTACTGATGGTGCTCTGGGACACGTGGAAGTGCCTGGCGATTGCACTTTGACTTTGGCCTGCTTGTAAACGACCCAATGCAATTTGGCGGTCTTCTCTGCTCAATCGGGCCATCTTTCGTCGCTGAATTGTCGTCTGATTTCTTTGTGGCGAACAATCCGCTTTTATGGGTTTTGGAAGACATGGTGAGAGCTCAATATTCCCCGAGTTTCACGAGATTACACTGAAGCATGACGAGTGGTCATGCCAAATGAGCAATTTTGACATTGTAGCCACTGATAACGCATGCGTCACGTGCAGAGCTCACTTGTGGCAATGGACGAAAGGTCGACGACCAGATAAACATTTTCTGCAGTTTGGTGGATATCCTTGTAGCCATATAACTAAATTAACCAAATATTACAAGCTATGCGTTTCTTTTTTTGAACAGTATAATTGATGTGAGGCATTATATGAGCATGGTGGAACATTTCCAGAGTCCTTCTGTCCGTAAATTGCTTTAACTTGGATAGGAGGAAAACGTTCTTGGCTACTTTCTTGCAAATATGCTGTAATTGTGCCTGCCACTTGAATTCACAATCAATAATTACCCCTAAAACGTTCTTTATTTGGTGTTTAACGTCGTTTTCAACCGTTCAAGGTTATATCGCGACGGGGAAAGGGGGGGGGGGTGCTGGGATAGAGCCACTTGCTAATTGTTTCTTGTTCACAAAAGCACTAATCAAAAAATTGCTCCAGGGGCTTGCAGCGTAGTACAATATATTACTTTACTGGGAGAATGCAAGTTTCCAGTACAAAGGACTTAACATTTCTTACATACTGCTTGACTAAAATCTTTACAAACATTGACTATAGTCTATACAAGAAACACTTAATAAGGGTAAAAGGAGAAACAGAATCCGTTAGTCGCCTCTTACGACATGCTGGGGAGCATCGGGTAAATTCTTTTCCCTAACCCGCGGGGGGTACCCCTAAAACGCGATGCTGTTGAACTTGTTCAATTGATTGCGTACCAATAGTAAAATTTAGTTTGAGTGGAGAAATCTGGTGTTTTTGTCTGATTGCAATTACCATACTTTTAGTTTTTATTGGATGGACAAGCATAGCATTGGCACTACACCAGTTATTTACATCGTTTAAAGCTGTTTGAAGAGAGGACTCTATTGCTGGAACAGACTTTCCACTTGAATGAAGAGAAGAATCGTCAGCAAAAAAATCACGTCTTACATTACTATCAGAAATGTGCAGTGGCAGATCATTGATATACAGACAATACAAGATCGGCCCAAGCACTGACCCTTGAGGCACCCCGCATTTCACAGTCTCCCCAGTAGATATTTTACAGTTTAGGGCAGTATATTGAGATCTGTCCTGTAAATAGGAAGCAAAAAAGTTACACACTGAACTGTTTCTGATATACAACTGTAATTTCTTCAATAAAATTGAATGATCAACAAGATCATACGCTTTTTTAAAGTCAAGAAACACAGCACCACTGATTTCAGATCGGTTTGTTGCAGACAACCAGGTGTCGCATAGCGTGGTCTAGCGCCTTACCTACCTCATTGACTGCCATGTCTGGAATAGTAAAAAAAATCGTCTGGTTTACATTTGTCATTACAAAAATCATGTTATTTTGAGAGAGAGACTTCAAAATCAGAATCAGGACTGTCGCATTTTGCAGATTCATTTAGCCTAGAGAGAAAGAGAGAGAGAGAGAGAGAGAGAGAGAGAGAGAGAGAGAGAGAGAGGGAGGGAGGGAGAGAGAGAGGGGGAAGAGAGAGAGGGAGAGAGAGAGGGGAGAGAGAGAGAGAGAGAGATATAGCGTAAAATACAAGGCACCGAACGGTAGGTTTGCAAACAGGTACGAAAAACAAAGTACCAAGGTGCATCCCGTCTTCCCCAAGAGAGGGGAGAGAGAGAGACAGAGACAGAGACAGAGAGAGACTGATTGACTATGGCAGATGCTTCTCGGGCCATTAGACCTTTGTGACGAAGCTCAGCCAAGCTTACGTGCAGACAATGTCCAGCCAATGTGTGCGTCGCAAAAAAAAAATGTGCCTAGAAAAGGGGATAATGTGTTGTTGTGCGTTTATTGTTAAGTTATTTTTGTTAAAATGTATTTGTATTTGGTGTTTAAATAGTGTTTTTTTTTTATTCATAGTTAATATGTTAACCTTTACCTTTGACCATGGGTCCTCCAGGACCCAGAGACACAATAAACCAAAGATTTCTCCTAAACTACTGAACAGAAATCAATGAAACTTTATGTAATTGTTGATCACCTGGTTGTGCACATGCACACATGAGGACGCTAATCTAGGTGAAGTGGTCATTAGGTAATTAAGGTGTTAATTTGATTATAACACTCACGACGATACGGGTCGTGGAGGACCCATACATATTAAAGAGTGCCCTACGTGACTATTCCTTAACCGACAGCGCGGGTCGCACAGGGCCCATGATGTTCAAAGAGGTAGACAGCTAATTATTCTTCTCCCGATGATGCGGGTCATCCACGACCCATACTGTACAAAGTAGCTCTAGGCAGAGTGTTGTTTATACTTTTCCTGACAATACAGGCCTATACAAGAACTGTTGGCAAAAAACATACGCCTGCTTGTTCTGGATAAACACATTTTGTTTGAAAGTCTGAGAACCAATCGCTTTCGTTTTGGTATTGACATTCTGAGAACCAGTTGCCTTTGGTTTGGTTTTGAAATTCTGAGAATCAGTCGCTTTTGTTTCGGTCTTGAAATTCTGAGAATCAGTCACTTTTGAAATTACGAGAACTGGACGCCTCCTTGAGCCACTTAGACAATCGCATCACTGCCACTGTTCGGCTGCATGATTATATTTGTCATTCTTCACTTCAAAAGAGCGGCAACATCTTGTAACTGCAAGGATGGAGAGCAGAAAAGGTGAGTCGTTGTTGTTGTTGTAATGCAATGTAATGGTGTGCGTGTGTGCGTGCGTGCGTGTGTGCGTGCGTGTGTGTGTGTGTGTGTGTGTGCGTGCGTGTGTGTGTGTAACTTGTTCTATCCGGTTGGCCATTGAATGTACATACTGTTTTACATATTTATTCTGTGTTCTCACTAATTGCTGTCTGTAATGATTTTAAGTCTTGTCTTATTACTTTAAAAAAAAGTTTTCTGTAATGTGCAATGAGCTTGTTTTTCTATGAGGAAAGGCGCATTATAAATAAAATTCATTATTATTCATTATTATCATTATTATTACTGTTTCTTTTAACTTTGGTCTTGTATTTTCATCCATTTGTTTTTATACACAGTGGTGTAGGCATGTAATGGTGTCGTGATATCGTGATATTGTTAGTCAATGTTGTTTATCGTCTCATGGTGAAAGTAATAGAAAATCGATATCTTCTTCTTATTCTTGTTTGCTCGATCAAACTTGGAGGCCAGTCCTTGAGACAATCTGTTCATGAAATTAATGGCCTGTGTCTTTGGTTGCAGATGCGCAGGAGAGACCAAGCATATTTGAGGCCTTGGCAGTAGCAGAAGGCGGCGCTTTTGAGGATGAGGGCCTGTGTAAGTTATAGAACCGCCCATCCCCCCATATGAGGGCCCCAAAGGGGGGGTATCATCACGATCACGGGAAGGGAAATTTTAGCTTTCACGATCACAGTTACCTTGATTTTTGTTTTCACGATCACAAACACCTTGACGAATAGAGGATCATAGAGTGATACAGCTGTGAAAAATGTACGTTGAAAATAAAATGCTTTGCAATAATGCCCATCACGATCACGAAAACAAATGACGATAACGATCACGAGACTTGATTTTTTTGTCATCACGGATCACGGGCAAAGTCCCATCACGATCACAGAAATGGAAATTTCGGCAATCACGGTCACAGAAAGGTCAAAAAACGCCAATCACGATCACGATTTTAAACCCTTTGGGGCCCTCCCAAATGCATGATATTACAAACCACTAACACCCCCCTCCTCTCTCTCTCTCTCTCGTTGTGTATATCGGCCGGTGTGCTTATCACTATGCACGATCATCTGGTTTATTTGCACTGGTTTTATTTTATAATTTTTGCATTGCTTTCTGTGTGCATGTACATGCAATGTGTTTACGAGTGTGAGGTCTGTGTTTTTGTGTCTTTGTTTGTATGTGTGATACAGAGAGAGAGAGAGAGAGAGAGAGAGAGAGAGAGAGAGAGAGAGAGAGAGAGAGAGAGAGAGAGAGAGAGAGTCCGGAATTTCTGAATAGTTTCTTGAGCAGTTGTTTTCTTTTCATCTGTTGCATTATCAGTTTGGCAATGTTTGTTTCAGCGCAAGATGTGGATGCAGATGCAGGCTCGGACACAGAAGAAGGCCTTGTCAGTGTAGATGACGAGACGAGTGAAGAGGAGCCGCCTGCACCAGCAGATAGTGGCACACCCAGTGAGGAGTCTGATTCTTCGGGGGAAGGGGCCAGACTCCCACAACATTCACGGGTGAAACTGCCAAGAATGGGACAAAATGGAGCAGGAATCCAAACCCCAACAAGGCGAAGACCCTTGCCAGAAATGTTTTCAGGGTTTCTGGCAATCAGGCTGTTGGTTGTCAGCATGCTAACAGTCCACGTGATGCTTACAGGCTGTTTGTAAATGACCAAATGATAAGTGACATTGTCCGGTTTACAAACATTGAAGGTTCCCGGATCTTGAAGGAGAAGTGGGAGCCAATGGACACAGTTGAATGTGAAGGTCTCATTGGTATGCTTCTTTTTCTGGGTACCAGAAAACCAGGCTTTGTGAACAGTCAACACTGACACATTGTTGGACTCTGTGAATGGTTTCACTATGATCAGAGCATGCATGAGCAGGAGACGCTTCCAGCTGCTCATGAAACATTTGCGTTTTGACGACAAATCAACTAGAACTGCCAGGAGGCAGAGAGACATATTTGCACCGTTCCGTGACATGTGGGACGAGTTCATGAAGAACTTGTCCCAACATTAGGCCAAAAAAAAAAAATTGTCTGTTTAGGGTAACCCGACCGACCCTATCGATTTGGCGCCGACCCAAAAACTTTTTTTTGATTTCAAAAAAAAAAAAAAAAAAAAAAGAGGTAAAAATGCTAAAAAGAGACATTTGGCGTTTCTTTCTCTCCCTTTCTCTCTGTTTTATTTATACGTTAGTTTTGAAACATGTATTCATCAAATATAAGAAGTGAATGTTCAGCCAACATAGCATTTACACACACACAAAAAACAAAAACAAAAACAACAAAAACCCTACCTACCTACCGACCCTACTTTTTTTGGTCATGTTACCCTAAACAGACAATTTATTTTTTTTGGCCTTATGTCCCAGGCTGGGGGGGGACGCTGCAGCTTTCTGCAGTACCTGCCATCCAAGCCGGATAGATATGGCATAAAAATCTTCTGGGTGGCAGATTCTCAGTCCAACTTTCCATTGAAGGGTATCCCTTATTTTGGGCGAGCAGCTGGTCAGCCAAGGACTATCAATCTGGGGCGAAAGTGATAGAAAGATAGAGTGAGAGAGAGAGAGAGAGAGAGAGAGAGAGAGAGAGAGAGAGAGAGAGAGAGAGAGAGGCAGAGAAAGTGATACAGAGATAGAGTAAGAGAGAGAGGTATGAAATCAGAGAAAAGGAAACACAGAAATAAAGAAAGAAAATGAAGAGAGAGAGAGAGAGAGAGAGAGAGAGAGAGAGAGAGAGAGAGAGAGAGAGAGAGAGATAGAGAGCGATAGACAGAGACAGATAAACTGATTGACAAGCACACAGACAAACTGCTAGACAGACAGACATACAGACAGACATATACACAAAGAGAGAGGCAGATAAAGTGAGAGAGAGAGAGACAGACAGACAGACAGAGAAAGTGACAGAGAGATAGAGTGAGAGAAAGAGAGAGAGAGGGAGAGAGAGATGGAGAGGCAGAGAAAGTGATACAGAGACAAAGTAAGAGAGAGAGGTATGAAATCAGAGAAAAGGAAACACAGAAATAAAGAAAGAAAATTAGTGTATCTTTATCTTCCATGCCTCAGCAACTCGGGAGCACAACTTTTCCCGCAAAAAAAGCATGATCACATGGTGTATGACTCTCTTGGAGAATATGGGTCGTGGAGGACCCGCACCATCGGTTGAGGAATAAACACTTTGAGGCCTCTATAAAAAGTATGGGCCATGGACGACCCGCATCGTCGGTTATGCAAGGGTGTATGTGTGTTCTGGCGAAGGTTAAGCGCGGAGAGCCCAGTTTACTGTGGTTCGCGCTATATTAGCTCTCAGTATTATTATTATACTTATTATTATTATTATTAGTAGTAGTATTAGTATTAGTATTATTATTATTATTTAAGTTATTGAGACATCCCAGTGCACTAAGGGATTTATAGAGCAAATCGAGAAAATTCATTATTGAACGAAGCGCATAGCGCTGAGTTCAATAATTATTTTCGAGATTTGCTCTATAAATCCCTTAGTGCACTGGGATTGTTTCAATAACGATATTGTCAGTACCGCCATAGAAAAAAGAAGATTCCAAACGCACACTTTGCTACGCGCATTTGAATAGGCATAACTGTGTGGTCAGGTCGTGTACAGTAAGATCTACTTTTGTGTGGGGTGTCTCAAGTCGTGCTTTCGTCACACGCATTTCAATTTCTGTTGGCAAATTCCAGTGTAGCGTTAAGCTGAACAGTGATGATCTTTCAGAGAGACCTCATTTGAACTCGGAGAAAGGACTGTGCTCTTCATTATTTGCGATTCGAAACCTTCAGTCGAGCTTCGATGGATTGACTGTGCGGAGTGACTCCCCTTGAATTGACTACCCCACGAAGGACTCGACGGTTCGCACATTTTCAAAATAAATGTGGCATATTTCTTGTGTTGTATCTTCACTCATCGGGGAGTCTGATACTAAATATGAACGGTAAGAATGCTCTGAACCCTACACGTATTATATCCCCATCGTTTTTTCGTTCACATTTGCCCAACATGTTAATTTGCTGAGCGGGGTTTATGTCGTCTGCTAGGCCAGAACAATCGAACCACTGCAGTCTGCACTGTCACTGAGTCTGCACGAATGAGACAGGCTAGTAATAAGTCTTATAATTATATGGTAAGAACGTTCTGAACCCTACACGTTTTCGATTACGAGTGTTCTTGCCTTGAAATAATAATTCGGAAACCATTCATTTACTGAACCGGCTGATGCAGTCGTATTTCAGTGTAGTCTGCTACTCGAATCAGTCTTTCAAATGTTGTGTACGTTATCGGAATAACACTTGTGTTTTCTGTTTAGACTGTTAGCCGCTGGGAATTGTATACTAACTCATCATTTGGTAATGTGGATGATAAGCTACATGCCACTAACACGGCATATTATGAGAAGAATCTATGCAAGTCGGCGAAAATGAGATGAAACACAGCGGCTTCTATTTTTAGATCAGTGGCACTGTGGCACAGGCACATGCAATCTGTCAGAAAAAAACCCACTTCTGCTTTAATTGAGAAGCAGGGAATTTATGGTCATTTGGTATTGTGGAGAATATAAGCAACATGTCATTAATTAATTCTGAGGATGAGAGTACAGTCTCGCTTTGGCAAAGGGCGTAAGAATACGCTCTGTGGAAAAGTTAGCGCACTCCAAGAGTGCGCTAACAGATTTAAGCGCATCGCCATTAGCCAATCAACTGGTTCACATCAGTCATGTGACACCAGTACTTACTGACAATTTAAGTTATTGAGACATCCCAGTGCACTAAGGGATTTATAGAGCAAATCGAGAAAATTCATTATTGAACGAAGCGCATAGCGCTGAGTTCAATAATTATTTTCGAGATTTGCTCTATAAATCCCTTAGTGCACTGGGATTGTTTCAATAACGATATTGTCAGTACCGCCAGAGAAAAAAGAAGATTCAAAACGCACATTTTGCAACGCGCATTTGGATAGGCGTAACTGTGTGGTCAGGTTTGTGTCACTGGATCTACTTTTGTGTGGGCTGTCTCAAGTGTGTCGTGCTTTCGTCACACGCAAACTCTTGTTTTAATTTCTGTTGGTAAATTCCAGTGTAGCGTTAAGCTAAAAAGTGATGATCTTTCATAGAGACCTCATTTAAACTCGGAGAAAGGACTGTGCTCTTCGTTCTTTGCGATTCAAAACCTTCATCGAGCTTCGACAGATTGACTGTGCAGAGTTTTGCCCCTTGCCAAGGCCGACGGAAAGCGGCACATTTCCAAAATAAATGTGGCATGTTTCTCGTGTGGTATCTTCACTCATCGGGGAGTCTGGTACTAAATATGAACGGTAAGAATGCTCTGAACCCTACACGTATTATATCCCCATCGTTTTATCGTTCACATTTGCCCAACATGTTAATTTGCTGAGCGGGATTTATGTCGTCTGCTATGTTATGGCAATCGAACCACTGCACTGAGTCTCATTTCAAAAACAAAAATTGCTCGTCACGTTGCACTGAGTCTGCACGCATGAGGCAGGCTGGTAATACGTCTTATATATGGTAAGAACGTTCTAAACCCTACACGTTTTCGATTCCGATTGTTCTTGCCTTGAAATAATAATTCGGAAAACATTCATTTACTGAACAGATGCAGTCGTATTTCAAGGTAGTCTGCTACGTGCTGATCTAGCTGCTACCGTCTCTGCTGCTACGTTATCGGAATAACACTTGTGTTTTCTGTTAGCTGCTGGGAATTGTATACTAACTCATCATTTGGTAATGTGGATAATAAGCTACATGCCACTAACATGGCATAATTATGAGAGGAATCTTCGCAAGTCGAAACTGAAAAATTAGACACAGCGGGTTCTATTTTTAGATCAGTGGCAACTGTGGCACAGGCACATGCAATCTGTCAGAAAAAAAACCCACTTCTGCTTTAATTGAGAAGCAGGAAATTTGTGGTCATATTCATTGGTATTGTGGAGAATATAAGCTACATGTCATTAATTAATTCTGAGGATGAGAGTACACTCTCGCTCAGGCAAAGGGGGGAAGAATACGCTCTGTGGAAAAGTTAGCGCACTCCAAGAGTGCGCTAACAGTTTTAGCGCATCGCCATTAGCCAATCAACTGGTTCACATCAGTCATGTGACACCAGGACTTACTGACATTTATTATTATTATTATTATTATTATTCGTGTCGAACAATGACATGTTACGATACAAATCCAATATATTCTAAAGGTCAGACAGAGAAAAGGTTTTTGGTCGCTCTTTCTCTGCGACATAGCAATGTTGTCAAGGGCACGATTATATACTGAGCAACAAAAGAAACGCGAATTTTCTCCAGAAAAAGGTTTGATCACAATTTTAAAATGTCATTTCTCATAAACGTAACATCGAAACGAATCAAAATCACGGTGGTATGTTCCTCGCACACTGTTCTTGGCTATGGCATAGTCTTTTGCTGCCACGGGCAAAGGTAGCCTCAGCAGATGGCCAGTACGGTGTGTGACCCCCATGGACGTTGATGACGGCCTGGCAGCGGCGCCTCATGGAGTGAATAAGTCGGTTGATGACGTCTCTCGGGATGTTGCACCAGGCACTGATAAGGGCCTGACGCAGTTCTGCGGCAGTGCTTGGTCCTGGGCGTAACTGGTTGACCTTTCTTTGAAGTTGGTCCCAGAAATGTTCAATAGGATTCAAATCTGGGCTGAGGGCGGGCCAGACCATGATGTCGATGTTATTGTGCTGCAGGGAGGCCTGGGTGACTCTGGCTGTGTGCGGGCGAGCGTTGTCTTGCTGCAGAACACAGTTTCTGCGCGCCTGGAAAAAGGGCACAACATGAGGCTGTAGGATCTGGTCAATACAACGCTGTGCTGTGATGCCGTTTCATCGACCAGGACCAAGATTGTTGAAAAACACAGGTCCCAGGGATTGGCTGAGGCCGATTCCACCCCAGACCATGACGTTTGGTCCACCCTGGGCATTGTGTTCCATGACGCAGTCACCAGCATAGCGTTCACCTCTTCTTCGCCACACTCTGACACGCCCATCAACATGACTAATGCAGAAACGGCTCTCATCGGTGAACAGAATGTTTCGCCATTGTCTCCAGTTCCAGTTGATGTGATCCTGGGCCCACTGCTGGCGCGCCATGCGATGTCTCTGAGTGAGGACTGGTCCTCTAGCGGGACGGCAGTTTTGGAGGTCTCGCTCAGCAAGTCTTCGGCGTATTGTCTGGCCACTGATAGGTCTCTGGTGGTTACCGACGGTGTTCCTGGCTGTTTCATTGGCTGTATGGAATCGGTTTCTCAAATGATGACGCAGGATCTGGCGATCTTGTCTCTGTGTGGTAACGCGAGGTCTTCCACTTCGTTGTGCATCAGCAGTGCTGCCAGTGTTGACAAAACGTTGCTGAAGGCGATATACTGTTGACAGATGCACATTGAACGCGACTGTTACCGCTTCTGGGTCATCACCAGCCGATAATCGACCCACTGCCCTCTCGCGTTGTTCTGGTGTCAATCTTGGCACCTTGACTCTGTCAAAAGTTAGACTGGCAGTAAGCGTGCCATGGTCTCTTTTTATTACTAATGCATCAGTGAACACATCTCACACATGAGGTTTCCCCTACTCGGCTTGCACGTGCTGTAAGCGCGCATCATGTGTTTCACGTGGAAACTGCTTGTCCCGTGCGTTGAGACAGCAGCAATGGGAAAAAATTCACACAACAGCTTTCTAACACATGACTGCATAGTGTATCTATATCCCGAAAATTGTCACTCTCAGATTAACTGGGGTTTTTTTTCAAATCAAAATATCGAAAAATAATTCGCGTTTCTTTTATAATCTTATCAGATTATATATTAACACGCCCCTGGGAAAAGTTGGGCGGCCACCGGAAATTCTTTGTTTGGCTTTTCTTATCCTTATCCATGATTTTGTTATATACATGTATATTTGTTGTTGTTGCTGTTCTATCAAAAATGTGTTTCTGACTTTATACACACGGACAGGGTTTTGAAGTAAAGCATGGCCTCCATAGTGAGAACACAAGATAACATATAAACAGAATTAAAGACTAAGGATATACTCTACAGACCACCTTCATATTGTTTACCCACAAAATCAGTAATTTTGTTGCTTTTGCAAATAACCAAGAATGGATGCCATCAGGAATTAGATGAACCATCGTTTATGAGATTTTTTATTTGATTTCATGATCTTCATTGACGAGATTACTGAGAATAGCAGTGCGAATAAAGAGGAAATTGAGGATTTACTACGCGAAAAAGACAATTTTATTCGCCTGATCTTGCAAGACCATGGGCAAAACATTTGGCGTGACATTATCTTGTTTGCTTGGCATAAACAATGGGAGCCTGTTTGAATCCAAAGAGAGAAGCGCATATACTTGATCATCATAATCATGGTGGACTAAGCGCCTAGAATCTTAAGACAGTAAGGCGAGGCATGATTACAATGTTGGCAAAAGGGTATACAGAGAGAGAGAAAGAGACAGAGAATGAGAGAGAGAGAGAGAGATAGAGAGAGAGAGAGAGAGAGAGAGAGAGAGATGGTTGGTTGGTTTTTGGGGTTTAATGTCTCTTCAGCAGATGCTAGCTGCTATTCGAGACCGATGCAGTTATTTTCTTTTCCCTTCATATGGCAAGTTCTACGTTTCAGACTATTTACATTCAAATCTATCACTGTAAAAGAAGGTTCTAAAAATTAATAATTTTCACTTCTGGTACTTTAAATCTTGTAAAAAATCTTGATCTCTTTTAAAAAGTTAAAAATCTTGTCCGGGGGAACATCCCGGAATAAAACCTTCAGTGTTTCCGCATTGTAGTGTTTGTCTCGAAATTCTTGAACGTCTACACATTTTGTGAGAACATGTTCTAATGTCCATGGTTCGTCACATCCAAAACAGTATGGTGGATCTTCACCTTTCAGCAGATACGAATGTGTAATGTGACTGTGCCCAATGTGTAAGCGACAGAGAACTGTCTCTTCTTTCCTGTTGAGGCGACATTGGGGTAGACTGTCCGACAGCTGGGGGACGATCTTATGAAGTTTATTTTCTTCACATTCGTCCCATTCACTCTGCCATAGGTACTTTATGTACATGTTGGTGCGAGTTCTGAAATCTGAATGCTTTGTGTGTTTGTCAGTGATGAGTCTTTCTCTGGCTTCTTTAGCAGCTTGATCAGCTGCAGAGTTGCCTCTAATTCCAACATGGGATGGCACCCATGCAAACACAATCCTTTTGCCTTCTTCAATCAGAGATGCATGTAGCTCTTGGATTTCGACCAACAGTGGGTGATCTAGCTGAGTTCTCTTCACGGCGGTAAGAGCCGATAGGGAATCCGACAGAATCAGGAAGTCTTTCTTTTTTGACTGATATACCTGTTTCAGAGCTAGCTGTAAAGCTTTCAACTCTGCAGAAAATACAGAACTGTCATCCGGAAGACGGGCCGAAAAGGCCCTATCGAGTTTAGGGCCAGTGACAGAAGCTGATGCCACTTTACTTTCAGCTTTGGACCCATCAGTGTATATTCGTTGATGGGAAGGAAACTCGGTACAGAACTGGCTAAAACACTGTTTAAAAATCAAATCATTTGTCTCTGACTTCTTTAACCTTGTCAGATCGAGTCGAACAACTGGATCTGGCAATGTCCATGGAGGTGTTTCTGTCCATCGATTTTCACTAACATGATCGAGTTTTATCTTTGATTCGGCCAGATGTGACTGAATCCGAGAAGACAGAGGTGCTCGATCATTTGGGTGACTTTCAAAAAATTCAGAGCATTGTGGTTGAAATACGCATTGGTAGGCTGGATTTGTAGGCATAGCTTTCAGTTTCAACACATAATTTAGGGTGAGTTTCAGGCGTCGCAGCCTCAGAGAGGGTTCTTTGGCCTCAAAATATAAGGACTGTACTGGAGACGTCCTGAAAGCTCCCAGACAAAGACGTATACCCTGGTGGTGTATTGTGTCTAATAGCCTTAGGTTGGATTTTGCGGCTCCACCATAGACGACACAACCATAGTCCAACTTGGATCGGATTAAAGCACGGTAAAGTCTGAGTAGGACTGTGCGGTCAGCACCCCAGTCCGTATGAGAAACCACTTTCAATACATCCAGAGCTTTCAGACATGATGTTCTCAGATACTGGATATGTTTAAGGAATGTTAGTCGACGGTCAAAGGTCAGTCCTAGGAATTTAAATTCTTCAACAACCTTGACAGGATTACCATTCAGGACCAGAGAGGGTTCTGGCATGGCTCCCTTTTGTTTGCAAAGATGCATACAGACAGTTTTGCTGGTGGAAAATTTGAAACCGTTCTCTGTTACCCATTTTTGCACCTTGTCGATACATAATTGAAGCTGCCTTTCCACTCTATGTAGGGATTTGCCACGCACACAAAGTGCAAAGTCATCAACAAACAAGGATGACTCGGATCCTTTCAGTACTGCCTTTACTATGTTATTGATTTTGATGTTGAACAACATGGGTGATAGAATGCTTCCTTGAGGAACACCCATCTCTTGTTGACAGAACTCTGATAGGTTGGGACCGACCCGTACTGTAAAAAATCGATTACTTAGAAATCCTTCCACAAAAACAGGGAGACGTCCACGAAAACCCATTTCATGCAAATCAGCTAAAATACCGTGTTTCCAGGTCGTGTCGTAAGCCTTCTCGAGATCAAAAAATATAGCTAGTACATGTTCAGATCTCGCAAAGGCCTCTCGAACGAAGGTCTCAAAACGTACCAAATGATCAGTGGTGCTGTGTCCCTTTCGGAAGCCACATTGCACATCACTTAAGAGGTTTTGTTTTTCTAGGTACCACACCATCCTAGCGTTGACCAATCGCTCCATGGTTTTACACAGACAGCTGGTCAAGGCTATCGGACGGTAGTTGCTGGGGTTTGTATGATCTTTACCTGGTTTTGGAATGGGGACAATCATCGCTTCTTGCCATGAAGGTGGAAAGGATCCACTCTCCCATATGTGGTTAAAAACCTTCAGCAAGACCAGAAGACAACTTTCTGGTAGGTGTGTGAGGAACTGATAATGTATTCCGTCCAGCCCCGTTGCTGAGTTGTTGCATTTTTGTAAGGCTTGTTTGAGTTCAGTTATACTGAACAACTTGTTGTAGTTCTCCTCATTCTGAGATGAGAAGTTTATGGGTTTACGTTCTTGGGTGGCTTTGATTTTTTGAAAATCTGTGCAGTAATTTTCTGTTGATGAGTTTTTTTCCATTGTTGAAGCCAGAACGTTTGCTACTTCATTCTTTTGGGTTATAAGGGATCCATTTACCACAAGGTGGTTAATTGATGCAGATCCTTTTTTCCCTTTGATTTTACGAATAGCATTCCAAACTTTACTTGATGATACCTTAGAGTTTAAGTTTGAGCAAAAAGACCTCCAGGATGTTCTTTTAGAATGTTTTATGACAGTGCGACTCTTAGCGCGAAATCTGAAGAAAGTCAACTTCTTGCTAAGGGTCGGGCATCTGTAGAACCTGTGTAGACTTCTCTTTCGCTCAGATCGGGCTTCTTGGCATTCTTTATTAAACCATGGCACTTTAATGCGGTTGTTTGAAGATGTTTTTGGGATGTACTCAGTGGCAATGTCTTGTAGAGTGTTTGTAAAAATAGATGATGGGTCGTCACTTCCATCAAAGACAGTGTCTTCTGTGAGTTGGACAGAACATTCGGCAGTAAAAGACAGCCAGTTTGCCTTGTTCAGGTTCCATCTCTGGGGGGAAGCTTCTTCCAATCCATCTATTTGAGACATCAAGATAGGGAAATGATCGCTACCACATGTGTCATCATAGACTTTAAATTCAAAGTCTAGAACAAGAGAGGTGTCGCAAATAACTAGATCTAGTATGGACTTGCATCCTGTTGCTGGATGGAGATATGTTGGTACTCCATCGTTTAAAACGCATAGATTACGATTGTCTAAAAAATCTTCTAGAATTCGTCCTCTCGTACTTAGAGAGTTGCTGCCCCATAAAGGGGAATGAGCGTTAAAATCTCCCATTAAAACAAAGGGAGCTGGAAGCTGATCAATAAGATTTTCAAGATCGTGCTTCGTGTAACATTTTGATGGTGACAGATATACACTGCAGAGAGTGATGGTTTTATCTAATGTCACTCGTGCTGCGACGGCTTGAATGTTTGTACATAGGTTGATCTCACTACAAAGTACACTTTTCTTAATCAAAAGAGCAACTCCCCCAGACGTGTTATTGTCTGAATGGTTTCTAAAAACATTGTATCCAGATACATTAAAATCTTTGTTTGGTTTCAGCATTGTTTCCTGTAATGCTGTAGCAACAGGATGAAATTTGTATAAAAGTAGACATAATTCTTCATAGTTAGCTTGGACCCCTCTACAATTCCATTGAATAAAATTGGCTATGTTTGTTTAGTTTTAAGAAGTTTCTGCCTCCATACCCTCTTCGTCGGATAAACTCCCAAAATGATTGTATAGTGTGATGGGATTTTTCTCCATTTTTGGGGTGCGAGGCGATCTTTGGGGCAGAGTAACTTTTCCCTTGTCCGGAGGTGTTCGTGGTGTGGATTGAGTAAGGTCCACTACCTCCACTACCTCGACGGCCCCCTTGGTGTGAGTTGCCCTGTGAACGGGCTTCTGGGTTGGGGTGGTGAAGCGAACCTCACCAGGAGACCCCATAGGGTCCTCAATTGGGGTGGTGAAGCGAACCTCACCAGGAGCCCCCACAGGGTCTCCAGTTGGGGCGGTGAAGCAAACCTCACCAGGAGACCCCATAGAGTCTCCAGTGGGGATAGCCCCACCTGTGCTTTCATCTGTCTGTGTACAAATACTTTTGTTTCTTGTGGGCTCTGTCCTTTTCAACATGGACGGGCCTGCCTGGACACCCACAGACCTATATGAAATACTGGTCTGGGTGGGTGTTGACTTTGTTGCAGGTCTTTGACTGACTGCTGCCGCAAAACTTTTCTGGAAGGAAAAAACATTAGTTTTTTCAACCTCCTTCCTGGCGTCTGAGAAAGACATCTTTTTCTCCGTTTTTGTTTTTTGAATGGCCTGTTCAAACTTGTATTTTGGACATTCTCTGGAGGACGGGGAATGGTTTCCCTTACAGTTTGTGCAGGTGGGTGGTGATGTGCAGGGACCTTCGTGAGGATCTCCGCCACACCTCTCGCACACTGCCTTCTGTTTACATCCAGCCTTTGAATGTCCAAATCTTTGGCATTGGAAACATCTCATTGGTGATGGAATATACAAAGTCACTCTTATTTGAACAAATCCCACTTTTATTTTCTCAGGGATGGTTGGTGTACAAAAAGTGACGAAAAGGGTGTTGGTGGGTACTCTGATATCGCCCTTCCTGATCAACACCCGGTACACATCAATGACACCTTGATCCTTTAGACCTTCTTTTATTTCAGCCTCACTGAGGCCCTCCAGCTCTCGGCATCGGATGACTCCTTTGCTGGTGTTCAGGCCTCTGTGAGGACTGACCTTGACCGGTCTATCAACAAATTTCTGACCATTCAGACGGAGAAGACCATCTGATGCCTTTTTTGAAGGGCATTCAATCAGTAGAGAACCATTTCGAAGCCTCTTAATGTTGTCTATCGTTGATGATACTCCTGCAATAACCTTCTGTATCGCAAAAGGCGAAAGTTTGGAGATGGGCTGTGCCTCATCTGCTGTCTCAACAACAATGAAACGGGGCCAGGCCTCGCTGATGTTGTTCTTTGTTGCTCTGACTCGGACTTCATCGTCAGAGTCAGAGTCAACGCAGTATCTTCGTTTGTTTCGGTTTTGGGTGTTTGAAAAAAAAGAAGAAAAAGAAGAGGTGGCCATGTTTGAGGCCTTTATCTTCGTCGCATCTGATCCCCACCCACCACGGAGCCCAACAAGGGGACGCTTAGGTGGAGCGGTTATCCAACTCCAGAGCGCCAAGGATACAGATGGATATACGCAGCGATAAGAGGAAACATATGGTATCAATCTGTAATAGGAGATTTAACTCTTTCCAAGCGGAAACGGGTTAGGTAACAACTTGGCATAATGTTCGTCAACTCTTTCCAAGCGGAAACGGATTAGGTAACAACTTGGCATAGTGTTTGTCCCGACTACCGCCGCCCCCTCCTACCGCCGCTTGCTCCTTTAGCCAAAGGTCCGATGCAATATGCTCAAGACATATACCCAGACTTGACCAGCCGATTGATTGAAACGGGTAAGCCTTCTTCAACCTCCTGTCTTAGATAAAGACTGGGCCAAAATGATGTGTTGGCGCTACAAAGTCGCAACTAAGTAAACCCCTCAATCATCAGGTCACCAGCCCAAACCGGTACAGGTCGCAGCGCACGGCAAACACGCTGGGTCTTAAGAAGACCACAGAGAAATAAGGATGTGGAAAAGAAGACTTTTGGGAAGTGAAATAAAGGTGACGGATCCAGTCAGGTAGAAATAAGACAAGAAAGGAATCAGAAAACTGCAGGGAATAGTAGGGAGAGTTTTTTGGAAGGAAATATAGGTGAAAGGACTGGTAAGGCAGAAATAAGACAAAAGAAGAGAAGTAAAGGGGTGGGGTAGCTTGGTGGAAACACTCCCGCCGCGTGAAGGCGACCCCATGGGAGCGAGAGAGAGAGAGAGAGAGAGAGAGAGAGAGAGACAGACAGACAGACAGACAGACAGACAGAGAGACAGAGAGAGAGAGAGACAGAGAGAGAGAGACAGAGAGAGAGAGACAGAGAGAGATAGAGACAGAGAGCGAGAGAGAAAAAGAGAGTGTGGGGGGGCCGAACAAAGATTAAGAGTTGAGGCTGGGTCTCTTCTTGCAAGCTGTCTTTGGGGAAAATACTGCGAAGACATGAAATGCTATAACAACTGAAATAATATGGGAGGTGCAATAATCCTCTGGAACTCATTGATAATTTGTCTCAGATATAACACAAACACATACTCTTTCTAAGATCATTACATGTCTCGCAATTGCAAAATGCAAAAGGCCTTGTGATAAATGTGTTCGCCGGGAAGAAGAAGAGCCGAATACCCGCCTTCGCCGGGGTGAGTGGCGCACCGTACGCCGGCTTCGCCGGGTACCCGGCGAGTGGCGCACCGTACACGATTGACGCCACACGAAGGAAGGGAGATAAACGCGCAAAACACTGGAGAAGATAAGGAGCGTTGTGGACAGTGACCTTCTAAAAATAGTAACGGGAATATGGATTGAGCGTTGTGGACAGTGACCTTCTAAAAATAGTAACGGGAGTATGGATTGACGCCACACGAAGGAAGGGAGATAAACGCAAAACACTGGAGAAGATAAGGAAGAGTTAGTGGGAATGGATCTGGGAAGATGAACAGAAAAACCAAAATCGGTTCAGCGCTGCGCGCTGAGAGCACGTGTTGAAAATTCTCATCGACCAGGTTGTGTCCGGGGTCTACCTGAATATGCCCACCAAATTTGAAGCGGATCCATCGAGAACTTTGGCCGTGCATCGCGAACACACACACGCACACACACACAGACAGACACAAGTCGTATATATATACTAGATGATTACCCGCTTCGCCGGGTACCGGCTTCGCCGGGAAGAAGTAGAGCCGAATACCAGGCTGCGCCTGGGACCCGGCTTTGCCGGGTGTACGCCGGCCTTGCCGGCGCACGAAGGAAATGAGATAAACGCGCAAAACACTGGAGACCTTCTAAAAATAGTAACGTGCAGTGACCTTCTAAAAATAGTAACGTAGTAACGGGAATATGGATTGACGCCACACGGAGGAAGGGAGATAATCGCGGCTGAAAACACTGGAGAAGATAAGGAAGAGTTACTGGTAGTAGATCCCGACAAAAAAACAAAAAAAAAATCGGTTCAGCGCGCACAGCGCTGCGCGCTGAGAGCACGTGTTGAAATATCTCATCGATGAGGTTGTGTCCGGGGTGTAGCTGAATATGGTGTCCAAATTTGAAAAAGATCCACCGAGAACTTTGGCCGTGCATCGCGAACAGACAGACAGACAGACAGACAGACAGACAGACACTAGTCGTATATATATATATATATATATAGAAGGATGGAATTAGGTGCATGTACACACACACACACACACACACACACACGCACGTACGCACGCACGCACGCACGCACACACACGCACGCACGCACACGCACGCACGCACGCACACACGCACGCACACACGCACGCACACATGCGCACACACATGCACACACGCACACACACACACACACACACACACACACACACACACACACACCCCACAACCAACAATCAAGCAAAGTACAGGTATGGACAACAAATATTGCATGGTTCATTTCCCGAACATGCGCATTCCCCCCACGCCAAGACAAGAAAGGTCTACGCGGACAAGTGATTAGACACAAACATCGTGACAGTGTTTGTGCTAAAATTAAAGGCATCTTGGATTGCACGCCCGCTCACGCAGACAACCCCCCCCCCCACCCCCACCCCCACCCCCCACATGTAACCAGAAGCTAATGAAAGTATTCGTACTCTTTGGGTAATACCTTTTAGCTTTCAAGTCGCAAATGGATTTACTGATGAAGTCCCAGGAACGTTCATCAATATGGCGGCACTGTGAAAACCCACGCCGTAAAAGCCAGGTATGTTATAAATTAGCCCGCAGGTACAACAACAGCTTTAATTTGTGTGTATGGAGATTAATCATTGCTGACTCGTCTGTCTGTTTGCATCTTTTCTTTGTTCCGTGTTGTCCGCGAATTAGCCAATGTCCGTCTAAAAAAAGCTTGCACTGGTGTCAGCACGTCATGTCCGTTTGGCTTTCCGTTTCTTGATTCTGAAAGCACATCAGGCCATCCTCGTTTTGGTGTGAACACTGCGGGTTATTAGAGTGCAAGGAATTGCTACAGTATGTTTGTTGTGGCTTTCTGTCAAGGATGCCGATGTTCAAGGTACCATCTCGTGTATGTCACTCATTTATCGTTATGCTATCTCGGACGCAATTATTCGGTGCTTGCTTGTTTGTGCTTTTAGCTGTTTGTTTGTCCCTACGCCGAACAACAAGAAAAGTGCCAAACTGGTTTTGTTCTGTTGTGTAGCGTAATCAAATCACTTTCTGCTTTTTACATAAAAGTCAAGATATGTAAGGGTATACATAAACCTATCGCTGTTTTTACATTCAGTTAATATTTGACTGTAGTTGACTATATACCTACTTGAGGAAAATGATTATGGACCTTTGCATGTGAGTTTTTCTCTCCATTTTGTCGAATACAGGTGCCTAAGAGAAGGAAAGCAATCGTGAAAAAGAGATAGAGAATTAGACAGGGGGACCCACAACTTGCAGGCTGGATTTGTTTTGGTTTTTTTGTGCTAAAAATCGTAATATTTTACCTATCCGGCCCAAACCACCCCCGACCACCTAGCATAGAAGCTCTAAACAACAAATATTAATAATTGTCAGTAAGTACTGGTGTCACATGACTGATGTGAACCAGTTGATTGGCTAATGGCGATGCGCTAAAACTGTTAGCGCACTCTTGGAGTGCGCTAACTTTTCCACAGGGCGTATTCTTCCGCCCTTTGCCTAAGCGAGACTGTGCTCTCATCCTCAGAATTAATTAATTACATGCAGCTTATATTCTCCACAATACCAAAATACCATAAATTTCCTGCTTCTCAATTAAAGCAGAAGTGGTTTTTTTCTGACAGATTGCATGTGCCTGTGCCACAGTTGCTACTGATCTAAAAATAGAACCCGTTGTGTCTATTTTTCAGTTTCGACTTGCTAAGAATCTTCTCATAATTATGCCATAGCTTATTATCCACATTACCAAATGATGAGTTAGTATACAATTCCCAGCAACTAAGAGAAAACACAAGTGTTATTCCGATAACGTACCACTGAACTAGATCAGCATTTGGAATATATACGTAGCAGACTAGATTACACTGAAATACGACTGCATCAGTTCAGTAAATGAATGGTTTCCGAATTATTATTTCAAGGCAACAACAATCGGAATCGAAAACGTGTAGGGTTAAGAACGTTCTTACCATGTATAAAACGTATTACCAGCCGGCCTCATGCGTGCAGACGAGCAATTGTTGTTTTTGAAAATTAATGAGACTGCAGTGCTGTGCCGTGGTTCGCTTGCCCTAGCCGCCCTAGCAGACGACATAAACCTCGCAGCAAATTAGCATGTTGGGCAAATGTGAACAAACAAACGATGGGGACATAATACGAGTAGGGTTCACAGCATTCTTACGGTTCATATATAATAGTACCAGTCTCCCCGATGAGTGAAGATACAACACGAGAAACATACCACATTTACTTTGAAAATCCGAATCTGCTAACCGTGGCCTTGGCCGGAGTCAATTCAAGGGGCAACACTCTGCACAGTCAATCTGTCGAAGCTCGATGAAGGTTTCGAATCGCAAATAACTGAGAGCACAGTCCTTTCTCCGAGTTTAAATGAGGTCTCTATGAAAGATCATCACTTTTTAGCTTAACGCTACACTGGAATTTACCAACAGAAATTAAAACAAGAGTTTGCGTGTGACGAAAGCACGACACACTTGAGACAGCCCACACAAAAGTAGATCCAGTGACACAAACCTGACCACACAGTTACGCCTATCCAAATGCGCGTTGCAAAATGTGCGTTTTGAATCTTCTTTTTTCTCTGGCGGTACTGACAATATCGTTATTGAAACAATCCCAGTGCACTAAGGGATTTATAGAGCAAATCTCGAAAATAATTATTGAACTCAGCGCTATGCGCTTCGTTCAATAATGAATTTTCTCGATTTGCTCTATAAATCCCTTAGAGCACTGGAATGTCTCAATAACTTAAATAATAAAAGGCATGTATTATTTTTTGGAATGCGATGTTTTTACATTTTTTACATTTTTACAAATCACGGGTTAACACGTACAAGATCTCCTTGAATAGGTTTACTTAGGAGACACATTGTCGACCCAAGAAGCCAAAGTGGTCCTCCGTTACACATTAGCTAATGGATGTAGGTTACCACGTTGTGAGTAAGAATGAATACCCCTCCCCCCCCCTCCCCCTCCCCCCCCAGTCGCATCCTGCCATTAACACACACCCCTACCCCCTCCTTCCTTACTGAATGTCCCCCTTTTTTGTAAGAAAGCAGCCCATATACGCAACCCGGCAACCCTCGGGTAAAGAGATAGCAGAGTTACATGGTAGGGATTAAAAAAGGATCGATCAGATGTTGCCCTAGCGACTCTTAATCACAGCCCAGGTCTGTGCCTTGTAATCAAAGATTTACAATCAACGGCACCGGCACCGAGTTTCAGCATCAGCGCATTTAATTTCTTCATAGTCGCAGTGCTTCCAATCGAAACCGTTCTGCTTGCCATCTCAGATCAGGCCATGTTTTACAAGAGGTAAAGCCACCCCTCCGCGTGGGCACATATCACACAAACAACGGCCCGGCTGCTTCCTCAATAGCCCTGCCAATTTCAGCCTCATTTGGAGGTGAACCCCAACAAAATATGCACAGAATAAGGTGTGTCTAAGTACTGAGAACAATCATTTTTAAAGTAGAAAATGTCAAAATAAACTCGATTCTAACGTGGCGATTTTAGACATTTCACTTTTACTGATACAACACAGGTTGAAATTCAGTTTCTGCCTACTTGTATTATTTCATTAATAAAACAAAACATCCGAGTGCATGCTTGCGTCAATATAAATGTGTGTGTGTGTGTGTGTGTGTGTGTGTATGTGTGTGTGTGCGCGCGTGTGTGTGCGTGCGTGTGTGTGTGTGTATGTGTGTGTGTGTGTGTGTATGTGTGTGTGTGTGTGTGTGTGTGTGTGTGTGTGTGTGTGTGTGTGTGTGTGTTGTCATAGCTGAATAATACAGTGGAGGGAACCTACATTTGGAGTTGTGTTTGATCGTGTCGTGTGCCATTCAGGCATGAAGTCATCACATCTAGTCATTCTAGAAGTTATTTACAGTGAGTTATACACACATACATATTTTAGCAAAGTCTGAATATCCAACCTCTTTGTTAATTTAGCACGTTGCCGTCGGGCCACGGCCAGTCAATGCTAATATCACCTCAACCAAATGTCTACGAAGTGCAAAATATAATCACTACCTTTCAAGTACAATAAGCATCGTACACAAACTGAAACTTACACCGTTATTCTACAAAAAGCAGCACTAGTTTTGAACTTATTGAAATAAATGGCACTCACAGTCTGTGTTTTAGTGACAGTCTCTGTAGCGGTATCAATGATGCAGCGTACCGTTTTGGGCGGAATACAGTTGACAACACTAAAGACACTAAACAGAAAGTGCAACGCCGTTTATGACGATATCCGAGCACACCGCAACAAAGACAAAGCTGTACATGTCTCTCTGGCCAAACAAGTATCAGAGTTGAGGTTCTGGTGTAAATGGAAAGAAGATCTTCCCTCAAATTCTCTTGAGCAAACTGATCCCTCTGTTTCTAAATTTGAATACGTTTTTCCCACTATGAAGATTAATTTTGTAATAAACTTCCCCATACAAGTGCAGTTACAGACACTTCCCCGGCAGCAGGCACTCGGCGGGCCTCCGAAGCGTTAGACTGGCAGAACGTTGATCTTCATCGTCCAAATTATCTCTCCGTGTAAATGGGCGCAGTTAAGGTGCTAACATTCCCAACGAAATAATGAGAACAAAGACAGACCCCAGTTAGCACAACGGCCTGGATTCCGCAGCAGAAATTGGATGGTAGGTGCAATATGTGTTATATTTACATATATACTAAAACGTGCAGTGTCTATTTTTAGCGTGCTGTGCAACACGCAGGTCGCCAATATTGTTAACCCGCGGTGACGGGCGCTGTGGCGGGGTGGTAAGACGTCGGCCTCTTAATCGGAAGGTCGATGGTTCGAATCCCGGCCGCGGCCGCCTGGTGGGTTAAGTGTGGAGATTTTTCCGATCTCCCAGGTCAACTTATGTGCAGACCTGCTAGTGGCTTATCCCCCTTCGTGTGTACACGCAAGCACAAGACCAAGTGCGCACGGAAAAGATCCTGTAATCCATGTCAGAGTTCGGTGGGTTATAGAAACACAAAAATACCCAGCATGCTTCCTCCGAAAACGGCGTATGGCTGCCTTAATGGCGGGGTAAAAACGGTCATACACGTAAAATTCCACTCGTGCAAAAACACGAGTGTACGTGGGAGTTTCAGCCCACGAACGCAGAAGAAGAAGAAGAAGTTAACCCGCGGTTTATAAAAATATAAAACATTTTACAAATCACGTAAATGCGCCCAATATTTTCTTGTCATCTCCAAAGTCAAGGGATCTATAAGATTATTTTTGTTCATTACTTTATTGTCCCATCGCTGGGAAATTCGGGTCGCTTCCTCCCAGTGGAAAGCTATCTGCAACAGAGTCGCGCTACCCTAAAGTCAAGGGATCTATTAGATTTTTTCTTCTTTTTTTCCATTACTTTATTGTCCCATCGCTGGGAAATTCGGGATTGTTTTCTTTGTTATGCTAAAAAACGTAATATTTTATCTATCGGGCCCTAACCACCCCCGACCACCCAGCATAGAGGCTCTAAACAACAAATATTAATACTAATAAAAGGCATGTATTACTTTGTGGAATGCGATATTTTTACATTTTGTACATTGTTACAAATCGCAGTATTTAGGTTCGACGTAATTTGTAAAATGTTTTTACATTTTTACAAATCACGGGTTAACACCCATCTCCGTTTTGCAACATTGTATTTGTCAAATCTCCGCTTCTACTTAAATAAGCAAAACATTGTAAATACAAAGTACTACTTTTGCAGGAAGGTCCTTAAAGTGTAACTAAACAAGCAAAAAGGAAAAACATCGTTCAGCAACCTTTACACTTTGATATGAAGAAGGGCCTCATATACTGTCGAACTGCGAAAAAAAAAATTTTTTTCTCTCACTCGGACACTGTTTGACGGACATGTGAAGTGCGCGCCAGGAACGACAATCTTCTTAGTTTACCTGATTAATGCCCTTAATTTTTGGTTCTGGTACTTTCAGTTCCGGCTGTTGTCATCAATCTACCAAAATAAAAGATCAAACGGAGTTTTCGATTTTTATTTCATGGTTCAGAAAAATATTGCTTATTTTCTGAAGTCAACTGTTTTAGCGAATCTTTCTTTGATTCTTAAAAGTCATTTCAGATTTTTGAAAAATAGTTAACGGTTAGTAATTACCAATATATCGTAAACAAACATATCGATAGGTTTTGGTAAGAAGACACAAGTGCGATGAATGTGGTACCAGTATTTTTGTGGTAAGTAAGGATGCATTTCTTTGCTGTAAGCACATTTACAATGCACATTTAATCTGTTTAGCAACATAAACGAAAGCATGGTACAGTGCCGCTTGTTTGTGGTCTATCTTTTCGCGGCAGATGCGTAACAATTAGGGTCTCAGTTGGAAAAAGCTGCTCGGAACCAGAGCAGATTTGGCTTGGGTTCTTTGAGTGTGAATGATCGACGAGTGGCTTGACATTTTTAACGAATCATTACTGTAGCCTACTTGAAACCATCATCTGTTTCTGAATTTGTCATCAGTTATGATTGAGCAGTCTCATAGGAATCGTCCATAAAATGTTAAACCGAAAAAGGGCAGACGATTCTGAATCACACAGGCTGCTGTACAAAATCAGATCTAAAACGATATTTTGAACTGCGACGTCTGCGTAAATGCCCTGTAACAAAATACCTTGTCCTGGTCATGTGTATACACATCAGCTTCTATTGGGAAGATCAGTATTTTATATTAATCACAAATACAAGATTAGAAATAGTTCTGAAGATCGCCTTTGATTTCAGTTTCAGCGGCAAACTAGCAGATCTGTCCAAACCGGCATCGTTTCATGGTTGAAACTTGAATAATCCCAAATAGATCTGAGTGGGGGTAAGTTTTATAGTATTTCAATTTTTTACGGCAGTTTTATTTAAAGATAGTGTAGTGGATGTCTCTGGTGAAGACTACAGTTATATGCATTTTTTGTTGTAATATTAAAATGATTGTTCTTTATTTACACAATTGAATAATTTGTATTTATTTGTTTGCAGATGACGGCATACTGAGTGCTCCAAGAACATACGCCTGCTGGCATTTTGTGTCTTTTCTGAAGACGTCGAGGCAAGCAGAAGTCACGGTCCTGGCCACACACACACAATGACATGAACAAGAAATGATATTTTTTCATGGGCAGATCCAGTATTAAAACTTTATTACCATGCAAACGCAACGATTAAAATTTAGAGAAGGTCATTGGTCACACACACACACACACACACACACACACACACACACACACACACTGGGCGGATCCGGAGGGGGGTTCCGGGGTTTCCGGACCACTTAGGAGCCGGCCTTTGTATTCTAAGTGACGATTTTGGAAAGAAGTTGGCTAATTAGTTTGCTCAGGTTGCGCCAGTTCGATCAATTGTCCTTGTTGTGATTCAAATATTTCTTCTTAATATATTTACTTTTTTGGAAGGTGTACTAGGGGATGTTTCTTGGCTCAGATTGATCCATTTTCCTTGTTTTTATCAACATTTGTCGGACACCACCCCCCCCCCCCCCCCCCCCCCCCCCGCCCCCCCCCCCCTCCCCCAAGGAGGTTGAACGCTTCGCGTCTTCAACTAAACGCTTCGCGTCGTCAAATTGTCCCTAAAAGAAATTTGGAAACTCCCCCTTAAAAATGATGTGATCCGCCCCTGCACACACACAAACACACACAAATAGAGAAGTAATAAATGGATACAGTTTTTTGACTCACATGCGAAGCAAAAGTGAGTCTATGTACTCACCCGAGTCGTCCGGACGTCCGGAAAACTTTAACGTTGGATATTTCTTGGACACTATTCAGTCTATCAGTACCAAATTTGGCAAGATGGTGTATGATGACAAGGCCCCAAAAAACATACATAGCATCTTGACCTTGCTTCAAGGTCAAGGTCGCAGGGGCCATAAATGTTGCCTAAAAAACAGCTATTTTTCACATTTTTCCCATTTTCTCTGAAGTTTTTGAGATTGAATACCTCACCTACATATGATATATAGGGCAAAGTAAGCCCCATCTTTTGATACCAGTTTGGTTTACCTTGCTTCAAGGTCAAGGTCACAGGAGCTCTTCATAGTTGGATTGTATACATATTTTGAAGTGACCTTGACCCTGAACTATGGAAGATAACTGTTTCAAACTTAAAAATTATGTGGGGCACATGTTATGCTTTCATCATGAGACACATTTGGTCACATATGATCAAGGTCAAGGTCACTTTGACCCTTATGAAATGTGACCAAAATAAGGTAGTGAACCACTAAAAGTGACCATATCTCATGGTAGAAAGAGCCAATAAGCACCATTGTACTTCCTATGTCTTGAATTAACAGCTTTGTGTTGCATGACCTTGGATGACCTTGACCTTGGGTCAAGGTCACATGTATTTTGGTAGGAAAAATGTGTAAAGCAGTTCTTAGTGTATGATGTCATTGCTAGGTTTAGTTACCCTAAAGGTCGAGGTCAAGCATGTGAGTCGTATGGGCTTTGCCCTTCTTGTCTTTATTTAAATTACAATCAGATGTGGTCGTAGAACAGGCACTGTAAACAAAACCTAGCATGATATACCACTTGTGTGATGTTTCGGTCAATATCTTTATTTTCCTTTCAGAAATACATTGGCGTTTTGAATGTCAAGGGAAGTGATACAAATGCTGCAGCGGGCTATCAAGAACGCGAAGGCAAACAAGGTAAATACCTACTTCTGACATTAGTTTACTTATTAACTCTTTCTATACCAGGGCCGGACCCAGGGGGGGGTTCCAGGGGTTCCGGAACCCCACCCCTGGAAAAAGCATGTACCTTGCTTTGAGTGTGTTTTTGTTTTTGTTTTTTGTTTTAAATAAATTTTGTGTGTGTCTCTAACAAATTTTATTCAATGTGAAATCCGATGAGAAAAAGGTACCCCCCCCCCCCCCCCCTCAAAACAAGGCCCAGAATGCACCAGATTGCACAGATTTTAACCGTTTTTCAAAAATTTTCCGGGGGAGCATGCCCCCAGACCCCCCTAGTTCACGCGCCTGCAAAGCCCCCCCCAAAAAGGAGGAACCCCCCCCTTACAACTCATTTGGTCCGGCCCTGTATACTGGCCATTATCTCCCCAGTCTCTCCCCAGAAACTGGCCATTTGCATGGGTTTGCAAAAAAATTCTCAAAAATAAACAAAACAAGATGCAGCCTTCAAACTTATAGGTTTTATTGTGAATATATTGCTAAAACATATGCCAAAGTTTGGTTTCATTGTTGTGAAAAAAAATAAAAATATGATGTCCAGAATTTATGGGTATATTTTACGCAATACGAAAAAGGGGGTATGTATTTTGACTTAGAAGCATTTTTTCTTATGAAGGCTCTGTTTGCAACAAAACTGTTTCTGTTTACTTGTATGAAGAGTGTGCTTACACAAAAACATAACAAATACCAACTGATTTTCCATTTGGTGGTCATGTAAGCATTGTGAACATGTCCGAAAAATCTGATCACACACCATGTGGTCGACATGCAGACCTGAACGGCCAGTGTATGGTGGCAGAGTTGGAAAATAGGAAACGTCTTGATGCCAATCCTTCATCAAAAACCGAAGAAAATCGTCATTGTAATAAGTTTGCTTCATTCTAAATCAAACGACTAGGATAGATGACAGACACAACGACAAACACATTCAATTCTATGTAAAACATACACAATGCTCACGTTAACAAGCTGGCCATAACAATGTGCCCATCGTGCATGAAGTGTGGTTTAATTTGGTCGGATCAGTAGCCGTGCTTTGTCTGCGATACTAAACATGAAATTTTGTTAAAGCGACGATTTAGCAATGTTGTTGTTGCTGCTGCTGCTGTCTGTTCTTGTCACGACATCTCGTTTTTTCCCTCCTGATTCTGAGAAGAAGCTGTTTAATTGTGATATCAGGCCTAGGAACCCCTGATTTTCACTTGGAGCATTCTCAAAGAAACTTAGCGTATGTTAAGAAAAATGAGTGTACTCCACACTTTGTCTTTTTTTGTTCGTTGTCGTTGCATGTCTACCGTTCCACAGCCACCTACTATAGCTGATGGGGTCTATGTCGACCAAAAGAATGGGATTCACTGTAGGTCGAGTTCCTGTAGGTGGATTCTCTGTATACCTAAGACTTTAAAATTGGCAATCTTGTATACAGGGAATACCACAGGGTGTAGTTCCTGTAGCGTTTTGCTAATATCAATGAAAGTCACGTGATGCTTAGCGACATCGTTAGAATTTGATGTTTTTCGATCTTTTTTTGATATTTCTTAGAAATTCGAGTATGGTTTGCAAGTTTTATTGAAAAACTGCACCCTGTGGGATTCCCTGTATGCTAGATTGCCAATTTTAAAGTCTTAGGTATACAGGGAATCCACCTACAGGAACTCGACCTACAGAGAATCCCACTCTTTTGGTCGACATAGACCCTATCAGCCCTACTATAAGTGCAAGTGTTAAATGACGTATTTCCACAAAAGACTGCTTGCAGAGAATCATGTGATGCCAATGACAGGTAAGGACATGTGGTAATACATACTACGTTTTGGAACCAGGGAAAATGCAGCACAAATTATTTATCAACCAAATTGATTGACTTGTGCACCACGACAAAAGTTTTCTTTGATCCATAAAAGGTCTTTTGCCAGAAAAATTGCTCTGAACATCAAGTACCCTGCAAGTTGTCACACATTTACATTATTGAAATAAAAAGAAAACACACCAGTAACCAGGTTAGGTACGTTAATATCTATAATCAATATCTCGGCACGTTACTGCCTTCTTCGGGATGGTAAGCTGAACATTATTGAACAAAATAATCGGTTTAGATTGTATACTTTGATTCCTGAACGAAGAAGCAGAGGTACTGCATACAAATAGGACTGTAATATCAGCTTTTGCCTGAAACACACACACACATACACTTATAAAATTAATGCAATGTCATTGTATGAAGCCAGAACAATCACTAACTTACATAGTTGGTCACACAATTACCCATCACTGAACAATAAATCGAAGTCGGGTAGATTCAATGACTAAAGCAGTAAAGGCTTTGAAAAAACCCTCATCACAAAACATCCTCCCCCCCCAAAAAAAAAAATGAATAAATAATTAAATGAAATAAAACAGGTTGTGTATATAGCGCAGTAAACACCATGCAGGTACAAGCAAAGATTTGACAGTGATTATCCTTGTTTTACATAGCACACATTTTCTAGGTTTAATCTCTCTCTCTCTCTCTCTCTCTCTCTCTCTCTCTCTCTCTCTCTCTCTCTCTCTCTCTCTCTCTCTCTCTCTCTCTCTCTCTCTCTCTCTCTCTCTCTCTCTCTCTCTCTCTCTCTCTCTCTCTCTCTCTCTCTCTCTCTCTCTCTCTCTCTCTCTCTCTCTCTCTCTCTGGAAAGTAATTTATTGACCTGTGGGTTATTTGCGTTTGTATACACATTGGTGATTCGTAAACTATGTTGAAAGAGATTGTCAAACAATATTATATGGGGTGTCTTAAAAAAAATGTATATCAACAAAATCTGTCATTATTATCAGGCACACGGTTTTAACAAAGCTATGTCACGGAATGCAACATAAGTGGCTTAAAAAGTCGTGTTTTTGTGTGTGCAGGATATTCGCTAGGACAGGACCTCAAGCTGAACCAGCACAACAGCGATGCATTCTTCCATGGCTTCCACAAAAGTCTTTCACCTATAGCGGGCATTGCATACAGATAGTCCAAAGAGTGTTAGGGTTACCCTAACCCTCCTTTTTAAAAATTCTTTAGACCAATTATCCCTCTGTTCCCATGTTAAACATGGAATAATTCTGGACAAATGCGAGGACGTTAGCTTTTTTTTATTTTTTTATTTTTATCATTTTACTTATCATTAAAACTTGTTTAGATTTCGATTCGTAAACCATTTACAGTAATCCTTTGTTTTTAACTTTGTTCATCTTACCACAGTCACTTCGTTGTTTAGATTTATCCTTAAATTTGTTACCATTATGCAGGAAAAATGTAGAATAAAACCAGGAGAGCTTTCCGTAGAAGATATTTCCTGTGTCAAAAGTTAATGCTTATTCTGATTGATGGGTGCTCCAAACTAAGTTATTTTGACTGCCTTATTCGAATTCATTTCCAAGACAGGGCTGAGAAGTGGAGAAGCTTAGGAGAATATCGTAAAAATTGTCTGGGTGTTTATGCAAAACTTTCGAATATGTCAGATTTTACTTTAGAGATTTTAAATACTGTTAACTGACAGAAATGCTATAACTTCTACACCAATTGACTGGATAACTTCATATTCAGCATACTTAAACTTGATTTTATGCATGTGCAGTTCACAAAGTGACAAATTTGTAGGTTAAATTATCTAACTTTTGCATCACCAATGACACCAAGGCTTTCGTGTCTGAGGATTGCCCTGAACCTAGCTGTAACTGCATGCTTTCTTCAGGTCATCGATAGCCTGGGGGTTGAAGGGGATGTTTTTACATACTCAGACATTAAAAATAATCAAAAAGGTAAAAACCTGAAGGGTTTAAATTAGGTAAAAATGGCTACCGCTCAATGTCAAAACTCGTTCTGTTTAGTCGACCCCCGAATTTGAAGAAAAAAATTAAAATTGCACAAAAGTCAGACCATTCAATTTACAAAATTGCCACTTACTGGAAAGGCAGAACATAAACTGAAGTTAATGAATACCATATATAGAATAATTGGTTCAACAGATGCAGAAGTAATTTGCATGGTTGTGGGTGTCCTTTTTAGGGGGGTCAACCCTGTAGAAGAGACGATTTTCTTTAATTATCAATCCGTAATATATTGTTTGTTATGCATACAAGATTAACATTGACAAATACTTCAAGACTCCTCATTGATCTTAAGAAATGTTTTGGTTTTTTTTGTTACTGACTGATTCACTTTCTATTCACTTTACTCTACATAAGTCACGACAAGAAAAGCAAGGGAGGTAATTTCTTCGGAAGAGGTAATTCTCTCCCCTCAGAACGATTGTTGTAGTTTGTTTGATTTTGTTCCCTTCTAATAAGTATTATTTAAAATAGATCTTTACATCTTGATGTGAAAGGCGCAGTACCCCCCTCCCCCCAGAATGTTAAATTCTAGATTGTGTCCATGTAAAATCCTGATCCTAGTCAAGATCCGAGTTGGTTTTTCATGCAACTGTGCCTCTTTATGCCACTCAATTAGACATACTTTGCAATCCATAATTGCACGAAACTAAATACAGGAAATACGTTGTTGTCGTGTTTTTAATATTACATAATGAAATAAAAAATGTCACAACTGGTTTCGTGTTGGGCTTTCTCTCTCTGTCTGAATTTCATAATTACTTCCTTCTGAGGCCTGAAATGTGTTGCAGGCATTGTTCAGCTTACATTTATTGTTACAATTTTTGTGGATATGTTATTAAGTGTGTCTGTGCTTCTATCATTCGTTATCAGTGTGGTTAAAAAAAAAAGCACACGTCAAAGTAATTTACCCTTCGTCATTATCAAAACATGCAGATACAGGTAATAAATATTTGTGATACTTTAAACAAATACAATGTTTGTTTGTTGCGTATTTTCTTTTTTTCAGAGCAAACAGTTACACACATCGTATTTGTTCAAACGTGTATATTCTGCACTTTCTAATACCCTGCATGGATCTCCAAATCAAGAATAATGAAAAGTCGTCTAATAGCCCTGCAGCACTCACACGAACATGATAGAAGCTTGCATGCATGCACCCAGGCTCGCTGTCTTCGGCTAAAAGAGCTTACCGTTGGATCTTCGCTCAGACAAATGTAGCTGTCTTGTCCACTTGCTCCTGCCGCATAGATCTGCAATGTGCAACATCATCTTTGATTAATAAGTCTGAGGCACAGACAAACACACACGCGCGCACATTTGCGAGAGAATGCACGTCAGTCTATTCAATCAAACAGTATAAAAACATACCACAGACGTGGTGGTGGAAACTGGACATTCGCCGTATAACAAAATCAAGAGAGTCATTTGTGTGTGTATGTTTAATCCATAGATGTCAAGGGATATCTATGGTTTAATCAAAAGTTCATCTTGCGCACATTCAGTCTGTATTGTAACAGGACCCATCCCGTAAAAACTTCGAACAGATCTATTAAATTCTGAAATCCTTGACAAGTTTTTTTTCCAATCATCTGTATCTGACCGAAGTAAAAAAAATTAAAAAAATCAGCCAGTACACGCATCTACCCCCTTACACGACAATACATATGTGGCGAAAAAAGGAATCGAGAGGGGGGGAACAAGGAATAAATTAGATCCAGAAATAATTCCACTTCATCATTCCAAAATTCAAGTGTGAAGTGATCAGATACTGTGGTAAAGATACGTGCTAAGTATCACAACTGAAAATACAAGCCCTAGGGTTTTAAATCAAGGAAACAATTAAAGTTAAGGAAAGATCAACAGAAATGTCGAGAACATGTAAAATATTGTACTTACAATCCGTTTCAGCATGCTCTTCGAATAATAATCTCCCAGTCAGCCTCGTGCTTACGACTTCGACAGGATGTTGCCTCACGCTGAGCCAGTACATTTGGAGTGAATTCAAAGGCCAGAGATGCAGTACAAGCACATTAGTTAGATCCAATTCATTTACATTGCTACCTTGCCCAATTTATGGCTATTTTTGTTGGTAACATCACACATGTGGCAAGCAGTGCTTGTTGCCGACTCTGCTGGGACAGGCAGCAGACGATTTTATTTTGGAACCAAATTCTGATTGGTTAAAACATAAAACCGGAACTCAAAGTACCACTTGTTCTTTGGAAGTATCAAATCAAGAACAGATAAGCAGGTAAATCTGAAATGGGTTCAACACTTTTAAAAAATCGTAGTAAATCAGAAAACACAGTAAACGTTGGAAAAATCGTCCAGTATCGCTTCTACAGGTCTATACTTGGACAAAACATAAAGCAATTCAGTAAAGCTGACACTTCAAAATGTCTGTTTAGTTACACTTTAAACAGCGCACAGTCACAGATGAAGAAAAAAAAGCGCAGCAAGTTGCCCTTGTTAGAAATGCCGATTATTTTGTTCATGTCTTTCACAAATACATTAGTATGTTGGAGACATGTGTGTCTTTTCTACGAAATCCGGGTATGCCTAAAAATAACTTGTGTACGACCTATGCACTACGTTGGTAAATGAAGAATAACAAACAGACCGAGAATTACATTTAAAAGTGTTCTTAACAAACACAATAGTTAATTCATTAATAAATTATCATGAACTCAATGCAAAAACAACAGCACATAAATAAGTATAAAATGGAGAGAGAAAAATGGAGAAAAAATGTGTCTTATAAACAGTGATACAAGACCTTTATCAGTGACCTATGTTATGTAATGCTGCAAAGCCAGCAAAGTCATTTAGTCAAGTACAGAATCCAGCGACATTGCCTGCAGTCTATGAACGTTTCTTGCTCGGTCAATTCGCTTTGAAAGCGTGGTTCACAAAATAAAACCCATGCCGGCCTTGTTTGCGTTCACAATGTTGTGAAGTCATATCCTCTCCGACAGGAACAGACACACTCCCAGAATCCTCTGTCTCCGTCATAATGCTTCTCTCAGATTCAGACGGAGCAACAGTATTGCTCGATGAAAACGAAGCTGTTGAACTGCTTGCTTGCAGAGAGCTTGCATCACATAGTTGTCGGGTGTCGTCATTCGCTGATGACGTAGTGTGATGCACTCGTTTATGGCTATCGTGAACGGGCCTCAATGAGACGGCGAAAGAGTGATGTCCAGATTTATGATGTACGTCATGCGCCCGATTGCTGTTGCTGCTGTGACGCAACATGACGTCTGTATCTCCGTCAGCGTTACTGAATGTAGTTTGCACAAGATTTGAAGTGTCAGCGTCGTCTCCGTCAACGCTGCCCTTAGAGCTCGAGCGATCGTCCGCAGAAGCAAATGAAGAATTGTCGTTCTCAGAGAAATTGTCGGTGTTATCAGTACCTTGAATTTGAAGGCAGACTCTCGTATTTTTGTTGTGATGAAGAACACCCTTGAGGATATCCGAAGAAGTGTTTGCTTTGTACTGAGGCAAGGCATGATGTGACATCACCTCACCATCCTTTGAAACCACGATATCAGGATTGCACGTTGCGCTGTGTGCGCTGCCAACCTTGGAAATACTGCCACCTTCGAATGTCCTGTCTTTTGTTTTTCTACTGTTAAACTTTGATGCTTTGCACAATACTTTGGAAAAGACTGACCACTGTTTCTTTTTTGTTGTCATTTGCCCACCACAACATTTACCGTCTTTAGTTCCAGGTTCAGTTTCATCACCTACGTGTGCGGCTTCCTTTCCTGACCGAAATGAGTCGACGGTGCATTTGGAATCAGGCACACAATCGTTTTGAACTGATAGATGTGTCTCAGAAGGACTGACAATTTCATCGGTTACGGAAGAAGCGTTCATGTCGCTGTTGTTCATGCTGGAAGTCTCGTCCGATTCTCGTTCGTGTTCAGCGATACTGTCCTGCAGTGTGGCAATACGAATTCGCCAGCTTCCACCATCACTGCTCTCATCTCTCCCGTCGCTGGCGCCATTGCTGTTGCTGGAGGTGGTGGTTAGGTGGACGGGCGCAAGAACGACGGAGGCCACCGTGTCTATGGACGCCAGGGAAGGTCGAGAAAGACGTGGCTGGATTGATGACGTCACCGACATGCTCTGACGTGACTGATGACGTCGCACTCCTAGTTTGTACTGCAGACGCCTGTACACGTCCTTCAGATGGCCTTGTACCTGCACAGGCATGTCGATTGTTATCGTGATCAGGACTGATCGGCTGTGCCGCCTTGTCTTCTGGATATGGACGCAATGAATTTACAGTCATGCTTAAACCGAGTAAAGCCTATCCATCTAATGGACGTCTATACACGCCTTTATGGTAACCTTGCTCAAACCACCAGAACCATTTGGATTATCAGGAAAAAGAACGTCTGATATATTCTGGCGTGAATAGACCTGGTTATATCTTATCTAGCTATCACCGCAATGGGGTAGTGTGTGCGTTTCGTTTCAGAACGTTACGATAGTGCAAAATCACGCTTTGACATTACATTGTTAGGTGTACACTTGATTGGGTACCACCTCTATTTATTTTTCCTTCGCTAAAACATACCTCTCCGTTGAAGAAGCAGAAAATCAGAGCCACGACAGCACCCTGCAAAACAAAGAAAACATGAAGATTCTGAAGATGGATCCCATCATGAAATTGCTGCAGACACTGTACAAAGCTTTAAAGCAATACAGCAATGCTTTTAGTTTTAGACTAGAAATATACACACGCTGATTGCCAGGCTATCATCAGTTATGGCGAGTTACTTGAATTTAACATCGTTTTACGTCTGTTTCTTTACCATTTTTCATCTTGGTTCTCGCGCCTTCCTTAGAACGACGTTGTTGTAACCAGGTCCTGTGATTATTTTGCCAGACACGGGGATGCAAAGATGAACAATTGGTTTAAACATAAGTTTATTTTAACAAAGGTTACAATCATGACATGTATAGAAAGTTCACAGAAACAGCAACAAGCTAGAAGCTTATAGTGGTGTTCCTGCATGACAGTACAACATAAGGCGGTAACGGCTGAAAAATTTGTCTCAATAAACCAAATCTATTAATAACGTAATGAACGTTGCATAATGATGATAAAGAAAGACAGTAAAGGAAGGAAGGAGGGAAAGAAGATGAATAAAAGAAGAGGGATGGGTAGGAGATGTGCAGAAGTTAAAGTTGTTGTCCGGCTTGTAGAGCATTTATTCTGATTTACCCAAAGCGGCCTCAACGTTTAATGAACAATTCTAGGTAAGCTTTTGTGATCTTGCGTGCTAGACAGCAAAATTGCTGTTCGGTTTATTTCTTGTTCGGTTGGTTAGTTGCTTGCTTGCTTGTTTTCCATAAATTTTACTTTCATGTTACAGAATAGGCCCTCTTTGCATGCACACAAGTCTGAACACCTGACTTAGCAGACTTCATACAGAAAGAGTCCCGCCGAGGGTCCATAGCCAATCAGCGTCAAAGTTAAAGGAACCAACCTCCTGATAATTAGACACGCAGTATATTCACTAGGTTGACATTGCTGAGGCATGATATGTATTATATCATTCCGCGTTGTGTGTAATAAATTCGGTGAGCACATCGACGATTTTGAGATAAGTTCATTAGTTGTACCACAAGTGTTTGTCTCTCTGTCTGCTTCAAAGACCAGTGGGTCGACGTACCGTAAATGTCACGTTTTGTTTTGTCAATAGTTAAACGTTCCAATAACCTACAATTCTTGTTTTTTTTTAAATTTTTATTCTGGTGTGATTGAATTGTTGAATGTCCTTATCCTAGCAATATTCCTGCACATGGATGAAATAAAATATTCAAACGTTCCAATACCCTACAATTCCTGTTTTTTTCAATGTTTTTTTTATTCTGGTGTGTTTGAATGTTTTGAATGTGCTCAAGCTTAGCAATATTTCTAGTGTACTGCACATGACTAAAAAAACAATCGTTCGTCTCATGTCTTATGTCTTACCTGGAGGTTGATGATCGCAGCGCTAGCCACCTCGTAGACATAAAAACCTGAATGGGACGGGTCGGGTCTGTAGAGAATGCAGAACTGCTGAAGACCAAACAGAGGGATAAGGATGACGAGAGCTCGCAGACTGCGACGTACCACCGACTGCTCTTCATTGTGTGACTGCAGCTGGCGTACCATCACCCGCATGATGGCCACCAGGAACAGGAGATTCATCTGCACACAGACGTAGAAATACTCGATGTGGGGTCGGTTGGTTTAGCTTAGCGTCAACGTGCATGTTAGGCATAGAAAACTGAGCACGTTTGAAAAGTAAAATCAATACCAAAAATACACGTAGGCAGACACACCCATGCAAACGCGCACACGCCCACACACACACACACACACACACACACACACACACACACGCACGCACGGAAGCACGCACGCAAGCACACACACACACACACATACGCACGCCCATACACACACACGCACACATATACACACACACATACACACACATACACACACACACACACACACACAAAACACACACACGCACACATATACACACACACACACGCACGCACATACACACAGACACACACACACACATATACACACACATTTTATACACACACTCACACACACACACACACACACACACACACACACACACACACACACACACACACACACACACACACACACACACACACACACACCATTGCTGAGCAGGACAATATAGCTGGACCAGGCCTTATTTTAACATGGCCATTTCTACTGGAAGGAAGGTATTTTTGATTTGACAACGAGGTATTTGGACAGATATTAAAGTTACTGGACCTGTCAACTTCAGGTGCACAGATCCCCTTGGGATTTCATTCATGCCTCAGGGAGATATCCGTTTGAAAAAATACCAAGTTCCTTTGACTTTCACGCAAGGAGTCAAAAACTGCACATTTTTTACGAATTACAGCCTTTAGCCTCAGAATCTGTTCACGGAAAATGTTAATTACTATTCATTTTGGCGGGAGATGCGAACTGACAAACCGCATGAAGTTTCGTTTGGCTGGCAACACCAAAGGTATGTGTAGGCATATAATAATAATAATAATAATAAATAACTTTTCTATAGCGCGAGTCCCATCAATTGGCTCCAGGCGCTTTACAAATTCATTATAGAATAAACTAGCACAAATCAACAAGCATACAAAGCATACATTTAACTGAGACATAACACCAAGATCCCAAGCACTAAGCAAAACTTAGCGTACAATGTTAAAAGTAAACACACACACACACACACACACACACACACACGCACACACGCACGCGCACACACAAAGATACCATTGACAAATAGACCATAAAGCACATACAGGGTAGAGAGTTCCAAAACAGAATAGAGTTGTGGAGAGTCTACTCAGGCTAAGCAAAGGCTTTACGAAACAGGTATGTGAGATAGTTGTGGGTAACTCCTGGCTGTTTATATTGTAATCTGTGACAAAACGACAAATCTTTGCTCTCCATGCTGTGACTTGGGCACTGCATCTTTAATTCTCAAAGCGTCGGATGCACTGACCCCAATACAGGCGACCGTGGGTCCGTCAATGATCCACTCTAGATGTCCGGCACTTGTCAACCAGCACTGTCTGAACAGAAGGAATCACACAAACTCTGTCTTAACATTACTTGCTCTTTTTCTTTTGTTCTTTATTAAAGTTAGTTTGTATCCTTTTTTATTAGATATACTGTCCATTCAAAAGTAGTAAGTTTTCTTGTTTGCGTTGGTTCCTACTTCTGTTAATAGCAATATGTATATTCTTTTGTAATAATTGTCTGTGTCTGTGTCTGCGAACGTTTTTTTGTCTGTCTGTTTGTCTGTCTGTTTGTCGGTCTGTTTGTCGGTCTGTTTGTCTGTCGTTATAACCGTGACTTACCCATCCTCGTCAACGGTGACTCGCACAATGATGTAAATTATGCAGAAAATGACGGGAACACCTGAAACAAAGCATGTTTTAGTCAGGCAAGGCTCCTGAAGGCAACACTACCAAATAAAACATTATACTACAGAACATTAGAAGAAAAACAACACGCGCAAAAACTTAACACAAATACTTGACATTCAAAAGCTTAACGAAAGGCGACCGAATTTTGTTTTGACAACAGACGTATTGTGTAAGCACTTTTTATGCGGAACTACATCAAAGCTGCAGACACATGGATATAAATGTGATAATCGAGCATCGTTACTCTTGTTTGAGTATCTGTTCACCGTTGAACATACATTTATTTTTGTCTCTTGACCAGCTACTTTTGGCAGAACTGCCTTTTACAAAACAACACACACAAAGACATGAAACCACTGCAGGAGGAGGAGTACAATGACGGTGGCAACGACGATGCTGCTGCTGCTGCTGATGATGATGATGTGATGATGATGATGATGATGATGATGATGATGATGATGATAATGATAATGATGAGCAAGCGTTTTTCGGAGCAAGTATTGAGAAGATAGCAGAATGTATGCATCGCCAAAATATCGGAGCCTCAATTTCACTTCATTTACACACACAATGTCCTCGACAGCTCACCCCATCCGAAGAGGCAGAACCCCAGCATGGAGGAGAGGTGCTTGAAGGACTGCAGCATGAGCCAGGTCAGGTAGAACCCCTCGCAGAACATCCAGAAGAACGTCGCCATCAGCAGCCATCGGGACGTGATGTTCAGAAACTTGCAAGCAGCCTGCAAGATATATTGACGTTGGGGAGATGTAAACGAGAACCGTGGACTCTAAACAGCACGAGGGAATTGCAAACAAGTGTAAGTAAAATCACGATTCGACCTGACCGACGAATACATTGAATGTCATCCACCAATAAGGCTTAAGCAGAACCAAAAACAAGTCGCGTAAGGCGAAATTACTACATTTAGTCAAGCTGTGAAACTCACAGAATGAAACTGAACGCACTGCATTTTTTCACAATGACCGTAGTCCGCCGCCAGTGCAAAAGGCAGTGAAAGTTACGAGCCTGTTTAGCGCGGTAGCGGTTGCGCTGGGCTGCACAGCACGCTTCACTGTACCTCTCTTCGTTTTAACTTTCTGAGCGTGTTTTTAATCCAAACATATCATATCTATATTTTTTTGGAATCAGGAACCGAAAAGAAATAAGATGAAATTGTTTTTAAAACGATTTTGGAAATTTAATTTATATCATAATTTTTATATTTTTAATTTTCAAAGCTTGTTTTTAATACGAATATAACATAAAATAAAAGTAATTTTGGATCGTTTTATAAAAAAAATAATTTTAATTACAATTTTGAGATTTTTAATGACCAAAGTCATGAATTAATTTGTACGCCTCCATGCTGAAATGCAATACCGAAGTCCGGCCTTCGTCGAAGATTGCTTGGCCAAAATTGCGATCAATTTGATTGAAAAAATGAAGGTGTGACAGTGCCGCCTCAACTTTTACAAAAAGCCGGATATGACGTCATCAAAGATATTTATCCAAAAAAATGAAAAAAACATCTCGAGATATCATACCCAGGAACTCTCATGTCAAATTTCATAAAGATCGGTCCAGTAGTTTACTCTGAATCGCTCTACACACACACACGCACAGACACACACAGACACACACACACACACACACAGACACCACGACCCTCGTCTCGATTCCCCCTCTATGTTAAAGCATTTAGTCAAAACTTGACTAAATGTAACAATCTTACTTGGGAAGGCTTTTCACAACAGCTTTCTGAAAGTGGGTTTAGCCATCCGATTGTAGTAATTGCACAATTGTTTGTACAATCGTATGTTACAAGGTTGTAGTTGTTGTTGTCGTTGTTGTTGTTGTTGTTGTTGTTGTTGTTGTTGTTGTTGTTTCAATAATCCTTTCTGTGCTAAATATTCCGAGGCATGTGAGAGTTCGCACAATACGCTGCGTGTAACATGTCAACTTGACTAATCTCATACCTTTTGATTTAGACGAGGCAGTCTGAAATTCCCTGAACTTGCGTTTGAAGTAAGCACTATTTAAATGACTGAATCGTAGAAGTAGTAGATGATGCAACACAAATAATAGTATTGTACGAGTTAATTACCTGGTGAGTTTCAATGAAATAGTCTGTTTGACCAGTGTGCAGCAGATCACGGCTAACGATGGCTTCCCAAAGTAGAGAGAAGAGAGCCGTCAGTATCAGCGACAGAAACAAGTTGATATGGATCTTGACCCGTAGCTGTGAACGTAACTGCCTGCCATAGAAAAGAATGGTCATATTAACCGTCACCGTACTTCGTGGGTCGTGGACGACCCAGAGCCTCACAAAATCGACTTGATGGAGTTTTTAATTGAGACTTCATGTAATCTCTAATCACCATACGACCTTTCCATCGCCCATTTTTTGAAAGATTATCTTTGTAAACAAATAAACGATGACGTAATTTGAACTACACAGTCCGGATGATGTGGGTCGTGGACGACCCATATGGAATTACGTAAGGAATGTTACGTTGTTTATCCTTATTCGGATGGCGTGGGTCGTGTACGACCCATACTCTGCAAAGAAGCGGCAAAATGTGTATCCCTTTTCGGATGGCGTGGGTCGTGTACGACCCATACTTTTTACGTTGAATCCTTCTCTGGAAAGTGTGGGTCGTATCATCCGGACTGTGTAGTCCAACGCGTGATGGATATGCGGCGAAGGTTAAGGACAGTTCAAACAAGTTGGTATGCATCTGGATCCGTAGCTGTTACCACCGTTATCTTCCATTGAAGAGAGTAGTCATAATTATTGGGGTCAGAAACAAGTTGACATGCAGCTTGATCCGTAGTTGTCACCGTTATTGCCTTCACTATACGTGGGTAGGAAAAGAGCTACAAGTAAGTGAGAGAAAGTTGATATGGATGTCTTGTGGCCATAGAGCGTTGTCATGGAAAACAATTCGATCAAGACTGGACGGCTATACCAGATCAGATGAACCTCTAGTTGTTATTGTGAGTTTTGTACTCATTGATTTAGTCATTGATTGTAAATATGCTATAAATATGTCATGTCGTATCCGTGGATCGATCCGAAGCGTCCTTTTCTTGTAAACAAAGGCCACACAAGGCCAAATGGTCAAAGTGATTTTTTGCAGAACCCCCGCTTATTATACATCGTTGGAAAGGTCAAGGACTAGATTTTGATCTGGTGCACCAAGACTTTCATAGAATCCAAATCATAACGGTTGTAACGGCAAAATGTTTTTTTTCTTTCCGGTCTCATTTCTATGCTCTGTTATACTATGTCTCACCATGTTATGAGCTATAAAGCATGTATTACCTAGGTTGCTAGGGGAAAATACCTGGTTTCAGTGTGTCAACTTCAAAAGTGATTTTCTCAAAATGACCGACATGCTGGTTGGTAGCTTTAAACGAATGCAACATAGTGATTTTTTTTAAACCACTCACTTGCAACTTACATCATCTTAAAGAGGGATTGCTGTACGTTCTTAGCATATACATATCACAGGATGTTAATATCAACTGATCTATCATTTTCTGAGAACGGGTCACATATTATCTCGAAGCCACATGTGCCCTTTTTTTGTATTTACCTGAATATCAGAAATATTGCGATGGAGGGGACCAGCAACGCCAGACTCACACCTTTGAAGGCCAGCTTTAAGTTCAATATTGTTTGGTTATCCTGAGTCTGGAACCAATAGAAACACGGAATAAAACAAACAATTCATATAAGTTTATGGATCGCTTTATAATAGACAAAGCAAAACATTCATCAGAACCTCGATCTATTGATCTTTAAAGTGGACGAACACGGGACACAATAGACTGGAAAAGTGATGTTGTGTCTGATGAAAATATAAAACGTATGCATGTGTATAAGTGCACATGAATATTGATGACAATACAATGCATACATATGCGATTATAAACCAATGCATATCAATGAATGTTTCTATGTTAATATAGATAAACTAGATTTGTGTTAACAAACACTTTTATCAGTTGACTATAAATTGTAGTCTGCATGAAGACCGGCGGTTGTTGTTTTTTAATTGCCTTTTCGTTTGTTGATGATTTGATATTTTGTGTGTTTTGTATGTATCTTTGTTTGTGTGTTTGTGTGATCGTGTTTTTTTTGTTTGTTTGCTTGTTTGTCTATTTGTTTGTTTGTTTTATTTGTGATTGTTTGTTTGTTTGTGAGTTTGTTGTTCCTGTGTTGTATTATTTGTTTAGTGTGGCACCTTATGACAGGAATCATAGTTTGTCCATTCCAGCCCCGCGTCATTGACGAACCAGGAGGCGTTGGGCCAGCACTGTCTGCTTGCCGACCCTGCACGTGCACAACGAACACAAACCTTTATTAACCCAAAAGTAAAATCGTGTGAGATGATTTTGTTCAGAGGGTTTGGGCCTGTCCAGTTTTCTCTCAGCATGAACTTCTTTGTCTACAACAGGCACGTTTTCACAAGCGTTCCAAAATGTTTCCATTCATTTCACTAACACCCCCATGTACATGCCCTGGAAGTAACTCTAGAGATGAAAAGTACTGAAGAATTGACCACATACATAGGATTTACTTCTCTGAATTCCTAGCTGAATGCCTAACCTCCACACATTATTTGGTTGTCGTCAGAACAAGACCATCTTTACCAATGCTAATTAAAGTCCAACATCGGCTGGTATGCAGGCGCGATAGATGCAACCTTGTTTTCTGTCTGGACTACATCCGACTACATCCGATGTCGTGACGCTAAATTCAGCTCTGTGGCCTTCTTCCATAACAAGGCTCTGTGGCCTTCTTCCATAACAAGGCTCTGTGGCCTTCTTCCATAACAAGGCTCTGTGGCCTTCTTCCATAACAAGGCTTTGTGTCCTTCTTCCATAACAAGGCTGTGTGTCCTTCTTCCATAACAAGGCTTTGTGTCCTTCTTCCATAACAAGGCTCTGTGTCCTTCTTCCATAACAAGGCTCTGTGGCCTTCTTCCATAACAAGGCTCTGTGGCCTTCTTCCATAACACGGCTCTGTGGCCTTCTTCCATAACAAGGCTTTGTGTCCTTCTTCCATAACAAGGCTCTGTGGCCTTCTTCCATAACAAGGCTTTGTGTCCTTCTTCCATAACAAGGCTCTGTGTCCTTCTTCCATAACAAGGCTGTGTGTCCTGGAGCCGAATGTTTGATTTTAACTAACCACTAACACCAAAGTTGAATGATCTACACACGAACATCTTCATGACAGCCTCTCAACTCACCGCTGATATCGGAGCTGAACCTCTTGATAAATGCCGGGCACTGAATGACGGCGGTCTGTCCTGCAGGGGTCTTGTCTACACAGCTGTAACCATCCCAGGTCATCGGACACTGACCCCTATCGTTGCTACTGTCGTCACTGTTAGGACTGCAACCGACTTCGGCAGTTGTGGTAGAGAGAAAAGTCAGGTTGACTTGCTTCTGACAGCACTCTTCGGCGGACTTGAGTGAGAGAGAAAGCAAATTTCAAAAGAGAACAATATTTGAAGAGGTTATGATTGCAGTTTTTGACTATTCAGACAGACAGACAGACAGACAGACAGACAGACAGACAGACAGACAGACAGACAGACAGACAGACAGACAGACAGACAGAGAAGTCACAGCTATAGAAAGTACAGCGATGCAGATATCCCTCACCTCACAACAAGTAGTCCAGTCGACACAATCTTCACTCTTCAATGTGTCACACACCAACCCCATAGCGGTCCGATTCCTTGGCTCTGCCCACACGATATCTTTGCTGATGTTGGATCGGAGTAGGGCCAGGCCGTTGAAACGGTTGTTGAAGACCTCAAACGCTCCCGTTCCATCAGGGAGCAGATAATCCAAGCACTTTGCGCATGCATGGAGAGTGAAAAGAGGCTGTGGAAATACGCCCAGGCGATCTCGGCACTCTTTCATGGCGGGTCTGCTTAGTGATGCTGGGGATGTCACGCTTGTGACTCTCTGCACAAGTAGGCACTAAAAGATATTATGGATCTAAGAGGACATGAGTGCCGTAACGAAAGTGTTGCTAGGGAGACCTATTCAAGTGTTTTACAGCTTGTGCTGATCAGCTTTGTCTCAAAATCGGTTAAGGTTGTCGCAACATATTAAACATTTGCGCCAAGCGCCCACTCTTGTTTGTTGTTTCTTCATGGATTGATATCATTATAATAATACTAATAATAACTGGACATTTTTAAGGGCCTAACCTGTGGCTTTTTACAAAAGAACACATATATACAGAATAGAACATAATTATTACACAATTTGACTATTTCTTCGAGACATCTTTGTCGGCTAAGAGGGGCAACACTAAATCCGAAGTGTGATACAGAAAGCAATCAGCATAAGATGCCAATTAGGAGGGGGAAATAAACTTATTTGTCCTGAGCAAAACACCAGTTGGGGATGAGACAGGGATCATTGCGTGTGTTTTCTACCTCTACTTTGCGTGCAGATTACAATGTGTGGGATAGATAATACGACAAAATGAAAGGATAGAAGATGCGTTTGAATGGAAAAGAAAAAGATAAATTGTGGACAATCTAAATTATTGAGTTAATACTTGTTGGTGACTGTCAAGCAAAACCGATAGTAGGCCTAAGTAAAGCTCCCGCTACTACTGGATACTAATCTCTGCACAAAACAGCACACACACAAAACTTCTATGTGAGTCAGGTTTTACGTTTCGTGAGATGAAAGCAAAGACGAGGACGATCTGAAGAAGGAGACCCCTGCAGGTAAATCCCCGTTTGTCCAACCCTCGCATCGTGTTGTCAGTCACTGCACACCTAAGAAATACAAACAAAATGCAGAAGAAGATATATAACTGCGCTATTAACAAACACACGTCAACGCAATGAAAATCGAATGAATCATTATCGTTAGCAAGACGCATAATATACCAATGTAAGAACATCGGACATATCTGGCGTACAGCTGTGATTACCATATTTTGAGTCGAAATATTACGATATGGGTCGTTTTCAAAAAATGTCGCGAAAGCTGTCCCCGGACTTTGGCTCTGCACAGATCTGTACAGTCGTCGCGTCTTAAAACAAACTAGACAACATTTTGTATCATTTTGTTCGTTGTCAAAAATACTATTTTATGTTAATATGGTTTGTAGAGCGTGAGTTATCTGACGCAAGGGTGCCGAAAAACGAGTGTCTCACGGTCGCCAACCAGTCTTTCAGATCTATTTTTTTCTGTTTTTCAGTATCGGATAATCATAAAATTTGGTCACGTTATAGTCTTTATTGGTTTCTTTTTGCTAAAGTTAAAATTTTCATGATCTTAGGCGTGCATAATACGAAAAAAACTTTTGTCCCACAAAAAATGTCCGACTGAAGAAAATTGATAACACTAAAAAATGTGGATCGCCAAACTCAGATCTAAAGAAAGACAACTCTTTCATTAATTGATTAACTACAGATATACAGTTGCAGACGACATGAAAAACATCAAAATATTGCTGCCTTTCAACTAAGGTGAGATGTCCCTCAAAATGTTGTCCTTGCTGTTACGGTATTTTCAAATTAAAAGAGTTCGATTCAAACTCTGAAAATCTCACAGTTTGTAGAGATTTTGATCCAGATCAAGAATCACACAAGCTGCGACGTCGCTCGGGAATTTGCGACACAAAAAACACCCAAAATGTCCTTGCTGTTACTGTCCTTACTGTTACGATTCTGGGGCCAGTTTCCACTGTGCGCACTGAACACGTACTTGTGTATAGGTCATGTCTTAAACTGCATATTTCAGTGACACATCTTTGGATTTTCCAGACTAAATTGGGTTACACAGTGGATACTTTAAAAAAAAATCTGATCAGTGTTAGATCTATTGTATTGTCTGCGCGACGGTTAAATAAATTATAAGCTTATCCTCTATTATGAAAGAGAACAGACTTTGCTTTGTCGCAAGTGCTCGTTTTCGTCGAGATTTTGAGCTGATTTCTCTGGTCAGCACCTAACATTGCTGCGTGAACATCAATCGCAACTAGCAGCTGAATAAAATAGTTCATTGGTTTTGTTTTCTGAATCTGACTATTGTTATGACAGGATCAGTGAATGAGCGTTCCCGCTGACCACGGAACTCAGAATAGCTTCGTGACGTTGTTATTGCTTCAAATATAAAAGCGTCTTTGGCAGCAGTAGACAATTATTTGCCTGTCTCTATAGTTTATCTGCGGGCTTTCAATTGTCTTTTCAGAATGTTTCTTCTCCGTTCATCCCGGAGAAGGCGATTTTTTTTTGGTATCGTAAGAATGCGTCCCATGTTCCTCGAGAGACAAGTTCAAGGGCGCGCAATATCCCCCTAACGAGCTAGGCAGGGAAAATATTGGGTGACATTTAAAAGAAAAAGTATGCTTATTTGACATTTTACATTCAACTACATTCAGGGGCAGCATGCAGCCACATAAATGAAGACAGTGTCAAGTAATACGCAGAATATACGCTAATTGCAGACATCATGTAACTTCCACGCATACGACATTTTTTGTGAAACGCGTCAACAGTAGCTCTCGCATTTTGAAGACATTGTTCTTAATACTCGTCATCAAGGTGGCTTACTTAAGTTTTTAACTAATACATGAATGAAGATGCCAGACCTAAAATCAAAATAACTTAATTTTTCGAACAAAGTTGGACCGATTTGGCGACAATTTTTGAAAACGTCCCATATAACAGTGACAAATTGAAGCAGTCGAATGACATTTCTTAAATTACAAACATAAAGTGTGAGTAGCTGACATGCACTTTTCTCATATTGTTAAAATAAAAGTCAATCACCGAAAATTAGTCACACACAAAATAATAATCGTTATTATGATATATTACTATAAGATAAATCCAAAAACAAAGACTGCCAACCTACCTTTCTTGTTTTGTGATATATTACTATAGTTAAAGGCACAGTAAGCCTCCCGTAAACCATCACAGATACTGTCAGGCTTTTACACACAGTACAAACACCCTTCCATTTGAACACTCACCATAGGTGCCCTCCGTAAAGAGCGAGCAATTTTCCAAGAATTTATTTTTGCGTGGTTTATCTTACCCCTGAGCCATCGTGAACCCGTGTGATCCAGTTTCCCTTTTTCACAATGCAGTTGTCAGTTGGTAATTTGAATGCGACTCGCTGTGAGCTTATCTGCAATAGCACGTTATTATGTACCTCTGACTATGCACGAAACAAACGTCTGTGGTTCACAAGAACTCTCGCGATGGCTTTTGACTGTTCAGAGGAACTGGCGATAGGCATAAACCGTCGTCTGCTACAAGAACCACGACCTTGCGTGACCCTGCTTCCGGGCGTTTCTTTTTTCAAACTTTCAAAACTTCGAATTGTACTGATCTTGTCTTGATGAAAAAAGAATTCTTTTATGATTTAAGAATGTTTGTGTAACAAGCTGTCAATTTATTATTTAGATTTTAAAAGTTAGGTCTAGCACCAAAACGCACCACGGTCTCTGAGACAATCCGCAAAATTAATTCTTTGAAAATTGCTCGCTCTTTACGTAGGGCACCTAGGATGTTCCCGTTTGGTGAGCGTTCAAATGGAAGGGTGTTTGTACTGTGTGTAAACGCCTGACAGTATCTGTGGTGGGTTACGGGAGGCGCACTGTGCCTTTTATACAAACTTACTTTTTACACTTTTACTTGTAATATCTCCAAACGGGTTTCTCATCTCTGCAGTATGTACAACCTCACACAATAGTCTGCTGTCATCTTGTTTGCTTCAACCTTCCCTCATGGTCGTTTGCGGGAATAGCCCCACCTTTGAATGCAAAGTTGTAATAGTCATCACTGTGATCTCAAGTCTGGTATTTTGACTGCATTCGTATCTATAGCTTTCGTCGGCATTATACTTGTCTCGTCTAAATATCGGACCCTATTGCTACGCCGAAAACACAATAGCTGTTAATCATGTGTGCCTCTTTTGCGAGTAGATATGTGTACTATGTAACAAAGTGTTCAAAACGTGTTGCAGAAACCACACAGTGAAACTGACCACACGCGTTAGTGATTGAGTTTGGTTCGGTTTGACCCTGAAAGAGTGAGGATTCCGATCACAAATTGTGACCCTCCACCACAAAATGAGTTGCATGTCACCTCGCGCGGTTCTGCGCTAGGCATTAATATAAGTCCGGGGAGCGTCTGGTAACAGTGTGAGGGTCACCTTAGTCACAGGCTTATAACTCAAACAGTTTTTGCTCTTTTCTAAAACGGTTTCCACCACTGGATAGAGCATAAAAAAACTCTTTAGGAAAATGTAAAAATATCAAAATCCTGCAAAGGTGACATGCGACTCATTCCGTGGTGGAGGGTCACAATTGTTTGTTCATTGTCACCATCCACTGTACTGATAAGACGAAAAGGAACGGTCCCCGCACAAGATAATCACGCCATTTGGCAGTAGAGATAGAGGTAGAAAAGAAACGGGGAAAACATTCACCGTAGACGAGGCCTCAGAAAGAAATACCTGAGTGCCGTTGGGAAAATTGAAGCACAGAAAGAATTGATCTTAAATTGATTCGTGGAGACAGAAAAGTTTGCAACACAGATCTAAATAGATCTTTCTGAATAGTTTAGTTGTTTGACAAAATAGTGCTTACCTTGCTGACCATTTCCCGCGCTTGCTATTCCCCGACCAAAGCTTTTCATTAGTCTCATATCGCTTTTGAAAACAAAAAACTTATTGAATTTGCTTCTCTTCAATGTAATTTGATAAAGATGAAACATCGGGGTCAATTTTAAAAAAACTCCGTTTAAAGACTTCTTTGCTTGTCAAAATCTTCTCGACGATCCGTTCTTTTTAAAACTGTCACTCAATTTTAAATAGTTTATTTCATTCGTGGTTTTTAAACTCAAGTTTAATTTTGAAGACTAAATTTCCCTTGTGTTTTGTGTGTGTGTTTTTTCAGTTTTGAAGCTTGTCCGCCCACTACATCCTTTTAAACACATTGTCTGGCAAATATAACCTTGAACAGGCGAAGGGGCATTATTCCAAACCCAAAATCGACTGTGTGCCCCCTTGGGGCCATTTGGTTTAAACACAACTTGTTATTCAAAATACATAACATAAAACAATTAACAACTACGGCACGAACATAAGTTAAACTTTTTATTACGTGACACATGACAATTATAAACCAGGAAGAACATTCGAGGAATGGGTGGGAGGGGGGGGAGGGGGTACAACACTGGGGTCATTTAAGATGGTGGCTAACGCCCCTTTAATTCAGAAGGACCACTGAACGCAGCGAGATCAACATAATCTTTAGTTTCACATCGCAAAAGACACAAACATTTTCTATATATTCTATTTGTGCAGTTGATATGAATGACAGGGCATACTGATCACGCACGGTAAAACCGGAATATGTGTTTGCATTGTTTATCTTGGAGCCATAGAAGATCTATATCGGAAATGCCATAGAGACAGGTAAGGAAAACAGGCCAAGTACTCGTCATAATCCCTATCGCGGCATAAATAATTTGCAGTGCGTCGTCTGTGCCGCTAAAACTGCGCAGGTATATTCTGCCCATAAGGGGCTCCGCTCACATATGTAACTTCAGTAGGACCGACAACGCACTGCAGATTACCCCAGCCCGCTACACGTTGCATGAAAGGAAAACAGGCCAAGTACTCGTCATAATCCCTATCGCGGCATAAATAATATGCAGTGCGTCGTCTGTGCCGCTGACTCTGCGCAGGTATATTCTGCCTTTAAGGTTGCTAGGTTCAGTGTAACCAAGGGGTGTCCTGATTTTTAGGGAAACTCCCCGATCCTCTTAAGATTACGTTCTGACCGTACGATTGTTTTCTGGACAAAAGCCGAGTGCAAATGTTTTGTGTCCTGCTCTTCTGAGTGATTATTCTATCACTGAAAATTAAGCACAAAAATAACAAAAAAAAGTGTGAAACACCTAGAATGTGAAATAAAAGTAACGATAATTACATAAATTCAATCTTTTTATTTTATTTTATTGACTTAATGGTATGCTAAAATTACCAATGAGAACTATTCAAAAGTGTGTTTTGAATCGTAACAAGATAATACAAATGATTCTGAATGATTCAGAGAAGCGTGGACACTATAATATAGAACCCTAGGTAGTTATTGACTTTCTGCAGTACAGAAATAAAGAATAACAAAATAAAAGACATATCAAAATAAATTAATAATAAAAAAAATCACACGATGTCGATTGCTCTTCGGACTACTCTGTTAATCTGCATTTCTAATTTTGCCTACCTGAGATAAGAATCGGCGGTGCACCTAGTCTATAATTATACTAAACTTCTGTTATTGCTAAAGTAAGATTTGGGTGGTTCGATAACCCCAATAACCCAGAACCCTTTCAAGTACTTGGTGATATTCTTCATTGGGACTGCCGGGCCAACTCTTTGACTCAAAGGTCAGATTAGAAGGCTTGGCACCTTTAAAGAAAAGTTGTGTAGGCCACTGATTTAGAGGTGTGTTTGTCCAGCCGCCTTCCACTGTGTAATTGCGCCCCTTTCCAATAATGTGCGCGCACGTGGCTTTATGTACTGTAATTGCTGCTGCTGCTGGTTCAACGCGACAACTAGTAAATCTTACACATAAGTACAGTAATATAAATGCATTATTCGTATATAATTGATGTACTGCGCCCTTTTAACGTAACGTGCGAGAACGTGGGTTTTGAGCCATAAACTGTGCTACTGGTGTAACATGAACAAAACTAGAACAGTTGTAAACCGGTACAGTAATGTAAGTGCAAAACGAAATGTGTTAGAATGATAAAGGAGAGCATGAAAAAGTTAAAGTATGTATTGTCAAATATCTGATTACTTGAACAAATCATGGTCAAAAGATAAATCATAATTTCTATGACATACATAAGACATACATAAGACATACATACATAAGATTTTATTTCAACCAGGTGCATTACACAGGAATATATTTTGGTTTGAGTTCATTCAATGCATAGTACATTCAGACACAACAACCAAACAGAGTGCTAACAGAACTGCATACACACACTCACTTACACACAGACACAGACACACAGACACACAGACACAGACACACACACACAGACACACAGACACAGACACACACACACACACACACACACACACACACACACACATATATATATATATATATATATAAATATATACACACACACACACACACACACACACACATATATATATATATATATAATTATTATATACACACACACACACACACACACACACACACACATATAGATATATATATAAATATATATATACACACACACACACACACACACACACACACACACACACACATATAGATATATATATAAATATATATATACACACACACACACACACACACACACACACACACACACACACACACACACACACACACACACACACACACACACACAGAGGTGAAAGCACAAGTTGAGTTGAGTACAAATACCATTACGAGTTCGGATTTTCATGTTTTCCTACAGAACAAGTGTGCAACTTGCTTTAAGTAACTAATGTTACCGATTTTCTTCACAACAGTGCAAACCTTTAACAGCGATTGATATGCAAGGTCATAGTCACCCGAGTATATATAGAAAATAGTCCATTTTAAATAACAATCACGTTACATAAGAGTACGTTACGATTGCAATTAAAACAAGAACGCTGAAGCGTTATTTACCAGTCAGTCAATCAAATGTACTGATATGCCCCGTCCGGTTTCTGTGTTCAAAACTGGAAGTAACGTTCCTAGAAGTTTAGGTGGTCTGCAACAGTACTGTAGTTGACAATAAATATAAAGCGGGTTTTTCACTCAACGGATTTCTTCATTTTGTTCAAATTGTTAACGTCAAACACAGTTAAACTGTATATTCTTGGGATCAGACAATGATAAGTAATACATGGGTATCGATTTTATGAGTCTTTCGTTTTAGAAATAAAGAAAATACAAGGGCGAAGCTTTGAATAACAACTTCATTATTACATTTTTAAGTAACCAAGCTAAAACGCAATTCCATAGTTTGGACCGAGCCAAAGATTCCTTGGTGAATATCTTAGAAGAAATAGCTTCAACATTGTAACAGTGAGAGTGCCGCCTTAAGTTTCAGTAAAACACAAACATGACGTCATCAAACAAAGTATCTAAAAACGGAGATACGTGATACAATTTAAGTGAATGCCCCAAAGAATGTATAGGTACAGTTTTATTAACAAAATCGACAATGTCAGTGCGATGTTTAATTAGCGTCTTTTATTTCAATCATATGTTCAATCAAACACGACAAAACTAGGGTGTTTTCGGATTCAGTAATAAGGAATACAAAAATATTTCATTGCTCAAACTCCAATTTGTTTTTGTTTTGTAAAAATTGCTAAACTTTGAACGAACAATTTATAAACATGTGTTTAGGTAATAAGCTGAAATGCAATCAAATAGTCCGGACCGAAACAAACACTAAGTTGTAAAACATTTCGAAGAAATAGCTTCTAAAATGCTGCCACCACAGTGCCGCTTCAACATTTGTTTGAAACGCAAAAGTAACGTCATCTACTATTTCTACCACAAAACGGCACAAGAAAATGCCCTAAAAGATGAACGCGTCAATGTTCATAAAAATCCGTCTGATACACGCGCACACGCACATACGCATCGAGAGACAAATGTCCTCTCCGTCATCGTTAAAACTTCCAGCCAATACCTGACTGAATGTAAAAACAAATGTTTAAATCGTTCAAAAATGCATGTCTCCAAAAGTAGCTCGTCAACATTGAAATTGGTGAAAACTGTGTATAGTTATCATAATGATTCGCATTACTTTTCTGTCGGACATGCGTGCATTATTCTCGGCCTTTTGGCTAACATCAAAGTGTAGTATCTGTTCTTATCTGCCTAATTCTTGCCATTCACAGTTCCGTAATGTTCTTGTATATAACAACAACAAAAACTTAAACTCTTTTACAAATTTAATCGTCTTACCCATTTATTTTTCGTCATTTACACTTACCTTCATTACGGGCTCTTCATAAAGCTGTTTTATGTCACGATAGTTATCTTTCGTTGGCAAAGTGGGTGAATTCTTCCGGAGAAGCAAGACGCGTATCATTTCGGTGCACAAGGTCTGTTGGTCGTCTGCTTTGGTGGCGCCTTCTTCTTGTTGCCGGATGTCGTAATCATGTCGTAAAAGGAAGAAACGTTGACCAAGACATTCAGCGACACTTCTGATGGAGGCGCGCTCGTCTCAGTAGCAGTTAGTTCTCCGAAGTGCAAATCAGCGCAAGCGAGGTCTATGGCTACCTGATACGATTTTCACAGGCACTTGAAAATATATCTGGTCCCCACAGGCAGGAGGCAGCATATCCACAAAACCTAGTTTTGAGAAAATTGCGATTTGTGTTTCAGATGACATCTTACACACATCAAAAGGTTAAGAGCGATGTTAAACGTGTGTACATAGTTGAAATAGTACAACAGGCCATTCTGTTTTAAAGACAGTAGATTGTTTGAGTATACTGCTTTTGATTTTTTCCCATACGTCCAACTCTGAATAAAACATGACAACACTCAGTATCAGTGATATATTCCTTCTATCTGTTTTTAGCCTTCTACATGTCGGAAATACTGCTATCAGTCTGCTATTGATGACAAGTATTGTTTTTGTTTTTCTTTTTCAGTTTTTATTCTGCTTTCTGGCTTTGATTCGACGTTTGACTTACTTTCTTCATTCACAAATCAAGTCAGCAGCGGAGTGGAATTTGTTTTCTGTCTGTTATGTACTAATGTTGTTAATATATGTCTTGTATACTTGCCATTTACATATTTAATATAAATGTTGAAGGCTGAATGATGATACATTGTAGACGGGTGCATGTTTTTGATTAAAAGCCCCACAATGATGTGCACACCCACACACACACAAAGTTTGCAACTTACACGCATTAGTCAAATTTACAAAATCAGTTCAAACAGCGAAATGGTCACTCTGCACATGAACAAGCCAGTGTGTTGATTTGTCAGGTATTTCCTAGGGAATGGGTGCATTTATCTCTTGTAAAAGCCCGGACAGCTCAGTGATGATTTACATGAGTGTTCTCTTTGGAAGGTCGGTAGAGTCTATATAACGACCACTCTAGGGAGTAACCGGAAGTGGTCGTAATAGACAGGAAGTCGCTATGGAAAGTGTATTATCTAGCAACAAAATCGTTGAGGATCCCTTGGGGTGGTCGTTATGGGAAGGAGGTCGTTAATGCGAGGTGGTCTCAAGCGTACGCTTGACTGTAGCTAATTCAAGTGCGCGTTGTTACGTTTTTCAGTGAATGTAGGGAACATCTTCTGATGCACTTAAACCTCCCAATCTGCATACCTTGGCTTTCAAAGCAAAGAAATTCCTTGCGTTACTGAATGATCTGAAAAGATGCCTTTCATTTACATGTGGCTTAGGTGGAAAAAAAACCCACTGTTAGTGCTCATTCCGTCAATCGATATGTCACTCGAGTCATTCTTTGCATTGCTAGAAGTGACTTCCGTCAGATACAACGCAATAATAACACTGGATTGTGAGCTTTGAAATTACAGCGCGGCAAGATAACCAAAATGAGGTCTTTTGACATTTTTGAAATAATAGACTTGCTTCTTGCCTTGTGAGGCATAAGTAATGTTTATATACTACATGACCAGTTATGTTGTTGTTGAGTTGCTATAGTTCTTAATGCTGTTGTTCTAGTTGTTGTTGTTGTTGTTGTTGGTGTTGTTGTTGTTGTTGGTGTTGGTGTTGTTGTTGTTGTTGTTGTTGTTGTTGTTGTTGTTGTTGTTGTTGTTGTTGATGCTGCTGCAACTGCTGCTGCTGCTGTTCCTGCTTCTAGTGCTGCTTCTGCGATTTGAATTCTGACCCTTTATTCCAGCTTACTCCAACGTTGTGTACACGTCGTTTATCCACTTAACCATCACAAGAATCAGCATTAACGAATACCTTTCTTTCACTGAGTCCAACAGTTAGTTTTGCTTCCGGAAGACTATAAAAAAAAAAGTAAGAAAATCATTAACTCTACGCCGCATGCACTTTGGCTAAAACGAGTCGAACCAAACTCAGCGGAGTCTTTGTTTATAAAACACACCAGCATGTGAGATTATTTTATTATTTTTATTAATCTGGACCTTACCGGGTTAATATACAGGTTGCTGGAGGGTGGGGTCAGAATATCGTTCATATATTTCTGTCTATATTACAAGTCTGAAGACGTCGACGATAATCCGTAGACATTGCATACTTGTGCTTATAGACTTCTGTCCTTCCAACAGGTATTGCTTTTCACCTTGCGTTGCACTGCAGGCACGCTAAGCCTAGAGCAAACATCATCAATCAATCTCACCGCTTTTTCAGCCCCAACACTGCCGTAATTTTGGCTACAAAATGAAAGACCCAAGATTGGACACTCTAAATTTAGAACCCGCTCGTATCCTCCCCAAAGATAAGATAATCTACGCAGACTAGTGACATGTACAGTGAAACCTGTCGAGAAAGCCTTCTTATGTGGCAGTCATGAACTGTCGTTTGAAAAATAAGAGTACATTTTTACTGGAAACAGAGTTTTACTGAAAGATACTAATATTGACAGTGTGAAAGCAAGTAATGGCCGGAATATTGTCCGACGCCACCTCAGAGCACTAAGTGGTAATTAAGTTGGCAGAGCTCAACAGATGGTTGTATGCCATGTCCCGATGACGTAAACTGAAGTTGCTCGTGTTGTTTCGAAGAATAAATGTTGATAGCTGTTGTGTATAGATTGACCAGAAAGCTTTAACCAGACGTTATTCGGAAGGGGGTGGGGGGGGGGAGGGTGTCGTTCCCAAAAAACACGGTGATTTTAAGCAAGTTATCTAATAAGCAGATTGCTTAGCAGAAGATTAAAAAAACAAGGGAAAAGAGAGCTCACAACAGTAGACGAGAGTTTGTAAAGAAACGATGCCGGGTGTTCTAAAATTCAATACGATCAGGATGTTATAAGATAACAGTAGGCCTACATATAGATTTATTGAAGTGTACCGGTGTATGTGATGTTATTATGTTTAGATGTCAGACAAACATATTTTATGAAAATGTTAGCCATTATATCTTTTGTTTGATGGTGATACGCATTCTTTCTTTCTTTATTTGGTGTTTAACGTCGTTTTCAACCGTTCAAGGTTATATCGCGACGGGTGATACGCATACATAAGTATGTCTCACCAAAACATATTCCAACAACACATACACATTTAAAGGAGATTAACAAATTTTAAAAAAAGTAAAAAATAAAAGAGGTATTGTACATGAAAATGTTAATATCCATTGTAGCTCAAACACATTGATAACAGTTTATAAGGAATATTGTAACAATCATTGGTATTTATTAAACGCCCCACATGATGTGCTAGGTAAATTCAAATAAAAAAATAAAACTTTTTTTTTTTAAACAGTAGACGAGAGCTTTGTGGAGCTAGTATCCTGGAACACGTGCCTGAGATAATGTGCAAGTAAAGGTTATCATCAAAGGAGCGTTGAATTGTATTTTTAAAAACCATTCAATAAAGTATGAAATCTTGCCTGCACCTAAAGACCATCGAGTCGATGTACATGTGAATGACTTGTTTTGATAAAAGAATTAACGTTCCATTATATTTTTCATTTCTGATTGTTGTTTTTTTATTCTGTACCTAAAGTACGAAACATTTCAGAACGAAAGCAAAGGTTTTCTCTCAATCAAAACACAAACTAAATCTACATCTTGCAAAATAATACACCCCTTTCCTTACTCTCCTCCGATTCCCCTTCTTCCTCACCCCCTCCCGGGCTAATTGATTTTATTTAATGATCCTCGGGATGAGAAGCAGATGAGTAAAGTTTCACTGTATGTTGTCTTTTGACCTCATTGGATTTTTTTTTTTTTTACTCTGCAGGGTCTTATTGGTAAATTAATTACGTGAAACATCTTGCACAAAAATCCTCCCGATTCTTTCCTGACATTCCCATTCACACCCCGTCTCTACTGGAAGACTAGATTGTATTTGAAGCCGGTGTAACGAACTGAAAACTCTGCCTGAACAATCCCTCGCAATGCGGTCAATGCGCATGCGCTAACATGGGGAGATTAATCAGGTCGTGAACAACCTAACCCTAACCCTTGCCCTAACACTAACCCGAATCCTAACTCTAACCCTAACCCTAAACCATGGTTCGTTCGGTCAAAGGGTCGCATTTTTTAAGTCCAAGATTGGCACATGCGCATTGGCCGCATTGAGAGGGATTGTTCAGCAGAGTTTTCAGTTTGTGACACCGGCTTCAAATAAAATCTAGTCATGTCATCTTGACACCGGTCATGTTGAGAAGCACTGGAGCATGTATTTACTTATAATATATTTTGAAGTCACAAAATGTGTTTGACCTAAACAAACAAAATGAAGTCTGAAACTGCAAACACATGACTGTGTTCAAAAACTGAGAGCGAGTACTTCCGGACCTCTATTCCTTTAGATGGTCAACCAGCAACGTTCATTCCTGGCCTCGTCTTGTGAATGGCTCGCATATTCCCCGCCAGAAATCAATGGCTGTTTATTACCATCCTGTGTTTGCCTTTTGTCTCTGAGATAATCCTTGCCGTGCGTACGGCACAGCCGCGGCAAGACGGTAGGGATCCGAGCAACGAAGAGAATAGCTGACTTCGTCCCACCCAGATAATATCAGACCTCGTTACACCCCCGGTATAGGGGTGTGTATAGGTTTCGCTCGATGTGTTTGTGTGTTTGTGTGTGTGTGTTCGCATATAGATCTCAAGAATGAACGGACCGATCGTCACCAAACTTGGTGAACAGGTTCTATACATTCCTGAGACGGTCCTTACAAAAATTGGGACCAGTCAAACACACGGTTAGGGAGTTATTGGTGGATTAAAATTATACAAGGACTTATAGAGGCACATATTAATGGTCAAAGGGAAATAACCATTCTCACTGCCACCAACTGAGAAGGTTATTTCCCTTTGACGGGGGTGTTTTTCCTACCTCGGAGGAATTTCTTGTTATGAATGGGCAATGGCGCCGCATTCACTCTGGTGTGCAACGCGCAGCTTTGTCTTTAGTGTATGCACCTCTCTCTAATGTATGCACCTCTCTCTAATGTATGCACCTCTCTCTGATGTATCGGACCTTGCTTAATGGGAAAAGGGTGACAAACTCACCCTTAGAAAATGTAGTGTGCACTCCGCTCAGTTATTATATCATGGGACCTTGCCAAATGGACAACGGGCAGCATTTACCTATATTCATCAGGGCTCCCCACGGACGCCCCTCTTAGTGCGTCCCGGGAACCCCACTTTTAAATTTTAGAGGGTCCATGGACCCCCACTGCAGTATTTTAGAGGGTCCCAAGGGTCCCAAAGCCGAAAAGTCCCAGTGTACTTATAAAACATTGTGGTCAGTATAGTGTACTGCGAAGTGTCGATTGCAGTCTGAAAATGGTACCTACGGTACGCACGATAAAGGACATTTAGTGCGTCCTAGGACCCGCTCTTTTCAAATCTAGTGCGTCCAGGAACCCCCTCCATATGTTTCTAGTACGTGTTTTCGGCTTCTAGTGCGTATAGGACGCAGGGACGCGCGCCATGGGGAGCCCTGATTTATGCACCCTTTTCAGGTGCAAAAGGGCAAAGGGCAAAGGGCAAAGGGCGCCGTACTCGCCATTTGGTATCACGCGCAGATTTTCCCTCAGTTTAGGAACCTCGCACAGGTATTATCAGACGCCAAGCTCGCCGATCTCACCCTTGCGTCTAACTCGCTGGTTGTTGTTGTTTTTTTAACCTCAGAATTATGAAAGAAGTTGTTGTTGTTTTTTTTATTTGTTTTTTGCCTCATATAACAGTGGTGTTGCCCGCAGAATGTTAAACGGCTATCAGGAAGTGTTTGATTTGGAAACTTACACATGTGTTTAAAAAAAACTTACATATGAATTAGTGTTTTGAAAAACTAAATGTTATGGTAATGTAACTTGTGCTTGGGGTGCCTGCATTTTAACTAGAAGGAATAACGTTTCCGAGTGAATGTTTGTCTTAATTCTCTCTACAAAACTCTCAAACTCAGAGTATATTCTTTGTGCGACTTAAAAAAAAATAGGCTTATGTTTCTAAACGCCTAAAACCGAAAGAGTTCAGTTATTAAAGCATGGTCGATTGACACACGCCCGAATAAAGTACAAGTGTTTCGGCTAAACGGGCTCTTCCAGAGGATAATAGGCTAACTGTGGTGACAGCCGAAGTGAGGTGGCCATACAAAGACATATAGGAGCCATACTCAGCCTTTCGTGCAACGCGTAGTTTTTAATTTTAGATCAAGTAAGTGTCCATACACTTGCTAAGCCAATATTAAAATTGTCCGAACGACTGTTTCTCTGCGGATGAACGCTGCATTGGTGGTCGAGATGAAGTACCGTTAGATGGACATGATAGCCATACTTAACCTCGCGTACAACGCACAGTGCTAAACTTTAGGTTAAGTCCGTATTCACACATTTGTTTTTTCCGCGATGGAGCACTCAATTGCTGCGTTGTTCGTCACTGTTTATATCCGCTAAATGGATATGGCAGCCGGCCAGGTGTTCACCCTTATGTGCAACACCTCGTTTTTCACTTCAGATTAAACCAGTGTCCATACACCGGCTTGGTCGCAATCGAACTAATTTTACGTGAAAAAAAACACAACAAAAACACTTTTAAGTGGTTGGTTTAAACAATATTTTACATGTTCAGAAAATGTACATCGACATAAGGTGAAAACAACAACCACCCTACGGCTTATGGCGGTGTCTTCAAACACATGTACAAGAAGAACATGGCAGACAGTCAAGCCCTTATACGTGCTTGCGTTGGTCGTACGGGTGAAGTAGCTGAATCTTGGCCCAGGACGACCCTCCCGTCACACGGACAGTGCATGGTTTAGGGACATCTGCCTGCTGTGTTATTGATATCGGTAACGAGGGGATTAAGGAGCCGCATGTCTGTCAATCCTGTCTTGCAGGTATACATTGAAAGTCTTCCCATATTTTAAACGCACACCCCTTCTCGTGTTAACGATTATGTGAACAATGCTGGCGCTAGTATTTTTTTCAAACTGGTACGCAAACTTTTCTGGTAATAATAATAATAATAATAATACGAATATTTATAAGGCGCACATATCTCACCAACAGGCGACTCAAGGCGCACATACACTCATTCACAAACACGGAGACTTAAAGTCTGATGCAAACTGTCCAGAAAAAACCGGTAGGCTGGTCAATGGAACCAGTAAGAGTCCAACTCAGAGGACTGGTTTTGTTGTTTTACCAGCGAAAAAAACCCGGTAGCTCTAAAAATCAACCGGTAGGTCATACCAGCAGCCAATTTTGTTCCAGTATTTTCTCATGCCAACCGGTAAAATACCGGTAATTACCGGTTAACGCCAATACTGTGTGAACCAACACAGATCTGTCCAGGCTCTTATATCGGATACCATCGTTCTTCACCTAAGACAAATAAAATACAAGATTACATCGTGGCGGCTTTTTTTGCAGAGTGAAAATTAATAATACTTTTGAAATAATATTTTTGTGACATCTAGGTCAAGCTGCAAACTCAATTCAACAACAAAATGCATTCCCATCCTGCCCAGATGGCAGCCACCCTGTTCAATGTTGTCACATGTTTACGTTGGAGGATGTACTAATCCCGTGATAAAGCCTGCAGACACATCTGTATTGGTGTACATGTTCGCTTACACGAGGACTGACCGTTGAGTTTGTAGACTAAATTAGACGTCTAAAATGTCCCCGTTTTATTGATGATAAATTTGAACGGTCATTCATACTTTTAGACGTCTAGATAGCAAAATGGGGTTGTATGGTCAGTCACAGACACAGTGTTAGACGTCTAACAAAATGGGGTTGTATGGTCAGTCACAGACACAGTGTTAGACGTCTAACAAAATGGGGTTGTATGGTCAGTCACAAACACAGTGTTAGACGTCTGACGAAATGGGGTTGTATGGTCAAACACAAACACAGTGTTAGACGTCTAACAAAATGGGGTTGTTTGGTCGGTCACAGACACAGTGTTAGACGTCTAACAAAATGGGGTTGTATGGTCAGTCACAGACACAGTGTTAGACGTCTAACAAAATGGGGTTGTATGTTCAGTCACAAACACAGTGTTAGACGTCTAAAAAATGAGGTTGTATGGTCAGTCACAGACACAGTGTTAGACGTCTAATGGGGTTGTATGGTCAGTCACAGACACAGTGTTAGACGTCAAACAAAATGGGGTTGTATGGTCAGTCACAAACACAGTGTTAGACGTCTAACAAAATGGGGTTGTATGGTCAGTCACAAACACAGTGTTAGACGTCTAACAAAATGGGGTTGTATGGTTAGTCACAGACACAGTGTTAGGCGTCTAATGGGGTTGTATGGTCAGTCACAGACACAGTGTTAGACGTCTAACAAAATGGGGTTGTATGGTCAGTCACAGACACAGTGTTAGACGTCTAACAAAATGGGGTTGTATGGTCAGTCACAAACACAGTGTTAGACGTCTAACAAAATGGGGTTGTATGGTCAGTCACAAACACAGTGTTAGACGTCTAACAAAATGGGGTTGTATGGTCAGTCACAGACACAGTGTTAGACGTCTAACAAAATGGGGTTGTATGTTCAGTCACAAACACAGTGTTAGACGTCTAAAAAATGAGGTTGTATGGTCAGTCACAGACACAGTGTTAGACGTCTAATGGGGTTGTATGGTTAGTCACAGACACAGTGTTAGACGTCTAACAAAATGGGGTTGTATGGTCAGTCACAAACACAGTGTTAGACGTCTAACAAAATGGGGTTGTATGGTCAGTCACAAACACAGTGTTAGACGTCTAACAAAATGGGGTTGTATGGTTAGTCACAGACACAGTGTTAGGCGTCTAATGGGGTTGTATGGTCAGTCACAGACACAGTGTTAGACGTCTAACAAAATGGGGTTGTATGGTCAGTCACAAACACAGTGTTAGACGTCTAACAAAATGGGGTTGTATGGTCAGTCACAAACACAGTGTTAGACGTCTAACAAAATGGGGTTGTATGGTCAGTCACAAACACAATGTTAGACGTTTTACGAAATGTCATAGAACCTTTTACTTCTAACAAAACGATGAAATTGTCCGGTCAGTAGTGTAATTAACGTGATGCTTTTACCAAATGATTAAAGTGACTGGTCAGTCATACATACGACATAAGTCAGTGGTGGCTGTCACTACCACATGCGAACGTTCTGGGGAACAGTTGTAGCTTGCACTTCCAACAAAACGATGAGCCGGTCAGTCGTGGAATCTTAGAAGTGTGAAAATGTAATGATGACGCGTGCGGGCGTGCGTGCGGGCGTGCGTGCGTGCGTGCGTGCGTGCATATGTACGTGCATACGTACGTGCGTGCGTGCATGTACGTGTATGTGTGTGTGTTTGTGGGTGTGCGTGAGAGACAGATAAGAGAGAGGGAGAGAGAGAGAGAGAGAGAGAGAGAGAGAGAGAGAGAGAGAGAGAGAGAGCACTAGTGAGATGGAGCATATACAAGGGAGCTAATACAGCAGAGTACCTGGCAACTTGTGTAAGTGGTTATTTCCCTTGTTACGAACATCGTCAGTAACTTGTAATTTTCTTTTATTCCCAGCGTACGCTTAGACAGTCCACTGTTATTGTGCAGTGAGAGAGACAGATACAGAGAGACAGAGAGAGACAGGAGGGGGGGGGACAGACAGACAGACAGACAGACAGACAGACAAACGGAGACAAAGAGAGAGTAAGAGAGTCTTGCGTGGAAATGCACTTTTCCCTTTGTTTTCCGTACCAAAGTATGTTATGTGGAGGGTCGGGGTAACTCAGTTGGTTGACTTGTCTCATTGGGCGTCAGACTCCGTGTGTGTGTGTGTGTGTGTGTGTGTGTGTGTGCGTGTGTGTGTGTGTGTGTGTGTCTGTCTGTGTGTCTGTGTGTCTGTGTCTGTGTCAGTCTGTGTCTGTGTCTGTGTGCGTGCGTTCGGCGTGCGTTCGTGCGTGTGTGCGTACGTGCGTGTGTGGGTGTGCATGTGTCTGTCTGTCTGTCTGTCTGTCTGTCTGTCAGACTGTATGATTGTATGTGTGTGTATCTTTCTGTATATTCGCCTTTCTGTCTGTCTGCGTGTCTGCTTCTCTGTGTCTATGACTGTGTGTGTCTGCGAGCATGCTTATTTGTTTTCGTGCATGCGTGTGGGTCAGTGAAGGGTATCTTCGAGCTTCGTCTGTTCAGGATCAAACGCGCATGTACGCAGGTTACTATGAGATCGTTCAGGACATTGAAGGGTTCAACGTATAATCCAGTAAATTGATCCTGAAAATATGCCTTATCGACAAGTGAATGGAAACTAGTAATCGGGAAATGCGTGACATTTCTCTAAATTTCAGTTCTCGACCTCAATGTTTTGTAATGCACATTATGTCATCCGGATTTCTTCTCCGCTTTTATCGTATGTGCCCGTTTCAATTCAGAGACCGTAGTCTTTGAACTGGGTTTATAGAAAAAGAGAGGCAAAGAAATACAATGAGAGGGTATTGAAGAGAAACAGACAGAGAGGTGAGAGCAGGAGAGAGAGAGAGAGAGAGAGAGAGAGAGAGAGAGAGAGAGAGAGAGAGAGAGAGAGACAGAGAGAGACAGAGAGAGAGAGAGACAGAGAGAGAGAGAGAGAGAGAGAGAGAGAGAGAGAGAGAGAGAGAGAGAGAGAGAGAGAGAGAGAGAGAGAGAGAGAGAGAGCGGATTTGGCCTTTAACCACGAACGTAGATGTATTGATTTAAAAAACAAGCAAAAAAACACAAACAAAAACGGTGACAAAATGAAGAGAAAAAAGTGTCAGTTCTTCCTTTTTTTTCTTTTTTTTTTAATGTTTATTTTGTTTTGTATTTCTCCAGTCATTTTTACGTCCTTTTTTTAACAAACAAGCAACACGGATAAGTGTTCACATTACAACCTTAACCACGACACATAAAGAGTGTGACATCGTAATGGAATTCCCGTCCCCACAGTCAGAAAATATATAGTACACTAATGACTCTTTATGCAACAGGTGCGGCCCTCTGGGCTCCGGTGGTGTGGAGCATCTTCACCAGAAACTGGAACCTGAAAAAGACGAGGAAATGATGACAGGGCACAGTCCTTCCTGCAAAAACTAATCAGGGTCAACCAGACTTAGGTCATGTTGGGAGATCATCCAACCCAAAAAGTGTGTACAGTTTCAAAGCTCTAGTTTCAAAAGACGGTCAAGGCATTGATAATGTTCCACAATATGACCCCAAAGCGACCCCACTGTGCAAAGTTTCAAACCTTTAGCTTCAAAAACATCCGAGAAAACCTCAATGTTAAGGTCTTACAACCCAAACATGACCCCGCTGTTACCTTACAATTTGACGCAGGTCAACCAGAAGCGTTTAGGCTCTACGTTATTCAAATCTAAAACGGCTGTGTTTAGGTAGAGTTCCGTGACTTGGATTTGTCTGCTCTGCTTTTTTCCGCTTTGTTTTGATTTCCGTCCTACTTTCGCCCCTGTATTTCACACGTTTTTGTAGGAATCTAGATTACATATTTGAATACCTCTTAAATCCAACGATTTTGTCTGCTTCGACCAATGCGTACCCACCAGAAAACATAAGACATACTCCTTTACTACAACCATGTGCATTACACTAGTTTAAAGCATGCCAAAAACAAGCACACGCAACGTTGACAGTTTTGTTTGCAGTAACCCAGAGGGAACACATTTCAACTCACTGTCAATGAAGAATGGATCTCTTGGCAGGCTGGGCAGGGATATGGAACTTCTGCACCAGTGTCTGGAATCTAAAACAAAGCAAAAAAGTTGTCAGAATATTCTTCCACACTACAATTAACACTGAATTGTGTTCCACACTAAAGATTGAGCTGCACTTTGTTCTACACTAAAATGTGGAAGTCGGAATATCTTTAAACACCGAGGATGAAATGTAGATGGAATATCTATAAAACAATGAGAAATAAGCACTCCAAATTTAGACGACAAAAAGAAAAGTAGGAATATTGTGGAACAAATCTCCTTGCATTGAAATGATGAAGCAACTTTCAAGCTATTTTTGTGGACGAATTATTTGGCTAAGCAAAGAAGGTCAAAATTGGAATATCTGCAGATAAAAAGGGGAGTGGAATATCTGAAACAAAATGTTTACAGGGATCCACACTACTGAAATTTACATGTACGGACATATAACAACCAGTCATATTTTGAACCTGGTTTCCATTTAATTTTCAAGGTCCAAGTAAATTGACCTCGGCTGTGTCTGCATCTGGACAACTATACGTATGTAACGCAAAACACTGAATGAGAATAACACCATTTCTTCACTCACGAGGTGCAGATGAAAGGACATCCAGTGTTCAGATGGTCACTAGCACTGTGCATGACCTCAAGACAGGCTGTCTCGCACTGCTGCTCTGTGGCGTCAGATCCCACCCGCTGCACGATCAGGTCGACGTCCTTGGCCAGGTCAGCATTGCTGAACATGTTGATCACGTTGTTCAGGTTCAGGCCTGTTGATGCACAGAAAGTCATTGGCCTTTGAGTTTTCTTTGTATTGGATCGTTGAATACCAGCATGCCAAGAAGACATAGGACATATAAGTCATACACTTTTATTACAACCATGTGAAGTACAGTAGGAATAGCACGCAAACAGCAGAATCACACGCAACGTTGACTGTATTGTTTCCAGTCACCCAGAGGGAACGAATTGAAACTCACTGTCAAGAATGAATCTCTTGGCAGGCTGGGCAGGGCTGTGCCTGTGGAACTTCTGCACCAGTGTCTGGAAGCTGAACAATCAGAACGGTTGATTTGAATTTCCTTCCACACTAAGATTTGCACTCAAATTGGTTTTTGCATCAACATTTGACCAGCACTTTGTTCCAATAAATACAAAGTGAAATTTGAAATCGGAATATCTGTCAACACTCACCAAATGTAGATGAATTATCCACGAAACAAAGATACGTACGGTGTACATTAGCGCTTTAAATATTGACGACAACGAGAGAAAGTGAGAACTTTGCAAATCCAAACACTTTACACTTGAGAGAATAACAGTCATATAAAGGATAATAGCTAGTCAAGCAACCTTCATTTAATTTTGTAGACAAAATAGTTAGTGATGTGATGAAGGTCAAAACTGGAATCCGCAGTTGAAAAAGGATACGAAAGAAAAAAATAAATAGAAGTAATCCTTACTCTTGAGCGTTACATTCGAGGCCAAACAAAATTGTTGGTCATATTTTGAACCTGGTTTCTGTTTCACTTGCGAAGTGCAAGTGAATGGGCTATGTCTTTTATTTGCATTTCAAAAAACGATAAGTGGATAACGCAAAACACTTAGGGAGAATTACTTCGTTTTTTTCACTCACGAGGTGCAGATGAAAGGACAACCGGTGTCCAGAAGGTCACTGTGCATGACCTCAACGCAGGCTGTCTCACACTGCTGCTCTGTGGCGTCAGACCCAACATGGTCCGCGATCAGGTCGACGTACTTGGCCAGGTCAGCATCTGCGGATAGTAATACACTCAAAATGTACCGGCTTTTCTTTTTCTGTTCTTGTGAGATCAGCATGCACATAATAAGGATAAACAGAATAAACAAAATAAAAGCATTGACGTCACGCCCCTGACCAGGTCAATATATCTGTGGATTCACAGAACATTCGTTTTCACTTTCTTCTCGTGTGAGATCATTGGTGGTGGTCGGCATGCTGATACAGGTATACGGATTACATTTTGGATACACAACAACACAAATCGTAGAATAATGAGATCCTATGGAGTTGGGTTTTTTTCTCGTGATTTATTTCTCGTATCAAACTTAAGAGACACGAAGACCAAGGGGTAGCATTACCCAATATTGATGGACTGCTATGGTCTGTTGAGACAGTGAGATCAAAATCGAGACCGGAGGTCTATATTTTGATATTACTGTCGAAACAGACCAATACCAGAAGATATCATCACACAGTCCGTCAATGTTAGCTAAATTGCTATTTCTCTGGACATTTTGTATTCACTGTAAAGAAATTACAAAAGTATTTGTCTCCGTTTTGGCTGTTGCATATCCCTCCCTCTGATTATTATTTCTTTTTGTTCACTCTTTTCTTGTACTTTCCAGTATTTCCAAATGTTTTGTCTTTCAAAAGTAATTAGTCACTTGCTCAACTATATTCTGGGATAATTACATTTTCATATAAATATATATTTTTTTTAATTTAGGTGTCTTTGTCTTTGAAGTGGGGAAGCAATAAAGAGGTCGTCGATATCAAAACTGATATCTTAATTGTTAGAATGCTTTTGATATATCTTTTTTCAAGTTTCGGAGTTGAGGGGGAAAGGGTTGGGGTATCTTAATATAATCAGGAGACAAATCCAAAGTGACGGCCGGCAAGATACATTTCATAGAGCAACAAGTGGACAAAGTGACGGCCAGCAAGATACAGTTCATAGAGCAACAAGTGGACAAAGTGACGGCCGGCAAGATACATTTCATAGAGCAACAAGTGGACAAACTGACGGCCGGCAAGATACATTTCATAAAGCAACAAGTGGACAAAGTGACGGCCGGCAAGATACATTTCATAAAGCAACAAGTGGACAAAGTGACGGCCGGCAAGATACATTTCATAAAGCAACACGTAGACACACTGACGGCCGGCAAAATACATTTCATATAGCAACAAGTGGACAAACTGACGGCCGGCAAGATACATTTCATAGAGCAACAAGTGGACACACTGACGGCCGGCAAGATACATTTCATAAAGCAACAAGTACACAAAGTGACGGCCGGCAAGATACATTTCATAAAGCAACAAGTACACAAACTGACGGCCGACAAGATACATTTCATAAAGCAACAAGTGGACAAAGTGACGGCCGGCAAGATACATTTCATAAAGCAACACGTAGACACACTGACGGCCGGCAAGATACATTTCATATAGCAACAAGTGGACAAACTGACGGCCGGCAAGATACATTTCATAGAGCAACAAGTGGACACACTGACGGCCGGCAAGATACATTTCATAAAGCAACAAGTGGACAAAGTGACGGTCGGCAAGATACATTTCATAAAGCAACAAGTGGACACAGTGACGGTCGGCAAGATACATTTCATAAAGCAACAAGTGGACACAGTGACGGTCGGCAAGATACATTTCATAATGCAACAAGTATACAAACTGACGGCCGGCAAAGAAAACAAGTCGCGTAAGGCGAAATTACTACATTTAGTCAAGCTGTCGAACCCACAGAAGGAAACTGAACGCACTGTAGTTTTTCACCAAGACAGTACAGCTTTGTCAATCCCCGCGAGAAGGAAACAATAATAATAATAATAATGCAAACTTTTATAGCGCTATTCTAGAAAAATGTCTACTCTTAGCGCTCCTTCCACGTGCAGAATAGCGCGGTAGCGTATTGTGCTAAGCAGGAAAGCGCGCTTTTCTGTATTCTTGTTAACTTTCGGAGCTTGTTTTGAATACAACCTATCATATCTATATGTTTTTGGAATTAGGAAATGATAAAGAATAAGATGAAATCATTTTTGGATCGATTTCTTAAATTTTTATCGTAAGACTAACTAATCTATTTTCGTTAATAATTGTGATCACATTTTAAGAGTAAACATGACATATGTATATATTTTTACATTCAGAATATTATGAAGAATACGATGCAATCAATTTTAAATCTGTTTGCGAAAAATCGATTTTAATGACAACTTTAATGAGCAAACTCATTAATTAATTGTTAAGCCTCCAAGCTAAAATGCAATACCAAAGTCCGGGCTTTGTCGAAGATTACTTGACCAAAATTGTAACCAAATTTTGTTGAAAAATGAGAGCGTGACAGTGCCGTCTCAACTTTCACGAAAAGCCGGATATGACGTCATGAAAGCTATTTATCAAAAAAATGAAAAAATGTCCGGAGATACCATACTCAGGATCTCTCATGTCAAGTTTCATGAAGATCGGTCCAGTAGTTTTCTCTGAATCGCTCTACACACACACACAGACACACACACATACACCTCGACCCTCGTCTCGATTCCCCCCTCTACGTTAAAACATTTGGTCAAAACTTGACTAAATGTAAAAAGGAAGAAAATGTCCAGCTTACTGTCAAGAAGAAAACGTTTCTCTCCGGCCAGAGCCAGAGGCATCAGGGCGCACATGAGACAGAACATCATCATTTTGAGGTGTCAGTCGGACTGAAAAAGAGATACATGCAATAAATTTCAGTTTCTATGGTGAAAAAAAAATATCGATTGCTTTTTTTCCGTTTACCAGTACTAAAGGAAAAAACGTTGGCCAGATTGTGTAGATTTTGATCAAAATCTCACTTGTATTTATTCATGATTTTTCGTGTGTTAGTTAGCGATGAAAGATATATTTTGACATCAAATGTTAATCCCGTCTAAAGCGTGCGTTTCCTCTTTTCTTCGTGTGTCAGTTTTTTTTTCTCATGGTTTATTTCTCGTTTCAAACTTAACAGACACGAAAGAAGGGAAGAAAACATCACAATAATGTTATGGATTTGAACTTGTATTCCACACTATGGCCCCAAGAGCATAGTACATAATTTTATTATTATATCACGAAGATCAGCAAAGGCCAAAAGCAGAACTACATTCCCTCTTACCGTTCACTGTCTTACTGTGGTCCAAGACAAACGTTGATTTGATGTCAGTCATCTTTTAAGTTGACGATAGTGGACTGACTTGCATAATGGTTAGCTTATCTCTCTGGACACTGGTTCGTCACCCCGAAGACCTCTTGATGCCACGTTTGGCCGTTTGGCCCCGCATGTCCAGTGCCGTATGGTCCGGTGCTGTAAGGTCCAATCATGTTGCAGTTGATAAGAAACCTATTTTTGAGAAACACTCGAAAAATCACAGTTTTGTTTACACCGCAGTTTCTCAAGTCTGTACTCATTCTGAAGGTCTGCAATGGGCCGGGAAGAAGGTAAAACCTGTGAAATCCAGGCGGGATATAATTCCTTAAGCTGAAGCAATACACTTTCTGACACTGTAGTTTTTACAGTTTCCAATATTTACTTCTATTACTGTAGTCTATTGCAAGCACATAAGGTAGAGCCCGTGAGGGCATGACCTTAAGTTCTAAAGCCGGCTGAACAGATCAATTTTGTGATACTGATCTTATTTATAGATGCCTAAATACAGAACTTGAACAACACAAAAACCATGCGTTTGCATCCACACAGCCCTTTAACATTTCTTATCGTCACATGGTATCCATTGTTTAGGTGGGTCAGAGACTACTCTACAGTCTCTGGGTGGGTTGCTCATATTCTTTCTCCGGATTGTTTTCAACGCATTTATTATTAACAAGACATTACAAGCATGGAATACGTACTGAACATGGGATTTGTTGTCATGGCGACCGTTTTCTGTTGTCGTTGGTTATTTTTAAAAATAATAAAGGGAGTGGACACAGTCGTTGATACATTATTGTTGAAAACCAAATGCGAGTGCTTTTTAAAATTATATTTTTTTAATATGATATGTACACCTTATTCATTATTATGAATATGGTTGATAAGCGTCGGGACAGTAGAATAGCAAGATCTAGATGTGGCACTTTTTAGAACGTATACGGGAACGTGTACGGGTAACGTCATCAAATCTAGTGTTTACGTCACGCGTTTGTCAAGAGCAGTCTTGGTGGGAGCAAAACAACGTATGATTTGGAACATTGGAGAAATAAAACTGAGTCACGGGTGACGCAATATCAACACGTACACGTACAGGTCTTTGCTACACGTTCGATCATCTAGAAGACTGTATATATACGTAATGACCATGACACAGCGCCGTGCCTATCTATGGATTTCCCCTGACGGGATATAATCACTGCAAAACGTTCTGGTTCGGACATCGCATTTTCCAATAAACATTGTGGTCAGTTATTCAACCAGTGCACTGGATGACATCCAAATAAACATTCCTTGCTCCATTCCAGTTCGATGAAGGTCTACTGGTTCATTGGTTCTGTAAATATAGAAGAGCGCTCTGCAATTTTCCATTTTGTTCTTTCACCTTGTAAATACTGGTCTACTTTTTTTAAATCACGCACAAGGGAGCGAAATGAGGATTTCCAAGAGTTCTCTGTTCGGAGCAGCGGTTGCATCGCTTGCACTGCAGTTTTTATTTTACCCCATTTTCCACGGAAGATGTCTGTAAAAACCCGTGCAGCTTGAATAAAACGGAGATGTTAAATTACTATTAACACAGGCAGTCTACAATTTAACTGCCTGCTACACAGCAATAATTATATCAGAATTTATTTGTGCGAAGCCAAACGTGGCCATGTTGTAGACTCTGTCAACCTCAGCGGAGGTTTTCTCATGTGTTTGCATGACCAGCAAATTTACGCCAGTGGTTACACGCAAATGAAACGGCTTCGACAGTATCTGTATGAACCATTGATTTGTAGACATGCAAAGTCATGACTTTTTTGGACACAAGAGAACAATCCTATAACGAGTTTAACAACTGTTTCCGAATCATTGCGCCACATTTGAACAAATATCTGTAACGATCCAAAATTTCCATCGCTGTATTTCGAGTATGTTGGTAAATTATTCTGAAAGTTTCAAAGCAATCCACCAAGTCATTGCTAAAGTACAGCGCTTTTTGTTATGACACCCCTACAAAATGACACAAGAGTCCCGTTTTTGACCGCTCTTGCGATCGACAACTGCATCAGTAGGAATAGCATATCACACGCCGAAAGGCGCAAGCTAGCTACACAAATCAACCTGTTCAGGGGAGATAATTGATTCGACTTTCTTGTCGTATGTATAAAACGTTGCAAAGTTTTGCCTATTGTGATTTTTTTGTTGATTTTTAATTGGGCCCTTCCGTTTTTGTCTGGTCGATTTTGAGGGTACCCTTATTTGAGCGGCGGGGACGTACGTGATCCCTGCAAAAGATGTCTTTAATCCAAAAAGTGATCCTGATAGTCAATTAGAACGGCCTGAACTGGCATATAAAGTTTTAATGAAATTACACGGGACTTAATGCTTTAATTTGGGTGCAAAATTTGTTGCCATAATTTTTTTGCCAAGTTTAGTTTTACTATTTGAGAGCAAGAACACGGACTCTTAGTCTCACGATAGACTGAGAGTAGAAGCGTTCTTACCAGGAGTGACGGCGAACCTTCACAAACAACCGACAGGTTCGGTGAGCAGCAGACCAAAATCCATTTTGTAAAACGGGAACGTTTAGTTATCCCCGTGACATTGCCGTGCGCCATAATTATCATAAAGCTAGTCTACTATTTAAAACAGACAACACTGACATAATAGCAAGTACAAGGAATCACATTACTGAGCAGAAGCGATCGTGAAGGGGTGAGCAATTAGTGCCGATCATGTTAAAAAGAGCGGAGGGTGTTTAGATGCCTCCTTATCTTGTCCCGAGCTAGCATCCCTCTTCTCATCCCTGCCTCCTCCTCCTCCCAACAGATTGTTCCCCCCGATCAACCAGTTTCCATGGAAACGCCTTCGCGGCAGCCCGCGTATACTGCTTCTTCCTCGACGCGCGGGCGCTACACCGAGTCGCGGGCAGGCAGAGAAGGGATGAAGAGAGAAAGAAAAGGGGGGAAAGAGAGAAAGAGAGAGGGTTGCTGAACGAAGAGAGACTGCATGAGGAAGGGGTATCGACTCCGCGCACTCCTGGCAAGCAAGGCAACCCCAGTGTCTGAGAGATTTGAGAATTTTTCACCAGACGGTCTCTACTACTGTACAAGTTTTGGCGGAAATCAGGGCTGCAGAGAGGAGAAGTTTGACGATTAGAAAAGGCTCCGTGTGCAATATAGAGAGAGAGAGAGCTGTGAGCGCTTCTGGAAATCTTCCCAGTTTCCGTGTCAGTCTCAGCAGTGCACGTTACACTCGTCCCCACTCGCTTTTGACACCAGTTGAGGAAACCCTCGAATATCGCCTATACTCATTTGTTTTTACACCCCACCTTCTTGCTGTGTTTTTCGCTGTGCCCGCATCTTCAGTGAAAGCGACTCCAGGGCGTGTTGTGATGAGGGGATGAGGAGGATATCAGCGCAACAGATGGAGATGCTGTGGGTGAGGTTCTGTCCCTCATCGCTGCCCACGATCAGCCGGAAAGTGGAGTCTGGAGTGTGATGACCTTACTTTCTCAGTCCAGGCCGTCCGTCTCAGTCTCTCAGTGTGGAATTATTAAACCAGCCCCCCCACCTTACGGCAGTTCAGTTTCCAGCGGAATAGCTGTGGGAGAAGTTTTTCTGGTAAGTGAGAAAATTACCTTGATTTGAGAAAGCAGAATGATGTTTTTGTTGACGGTTTGCTTGGCTTTTCACCTTTTGTCTCTAGATCAGTCTCTTGTCTGTTTGTCTGTCTGTGTCTATGCTTCTCCCTCTGTCTCTTTTAGTGTGTATATCTGTTGATTCGTCTGTCTGTCAGTTTGTGTGTTTGTTCGACGGTCCGTCCGTCTGTCTTTCAGTCTGTCTGTCTGCCTGTCTGGCTTTCTCTCTCTCTCTCTCACACACACACACATACACACAAACCGGGCTAACACATTTGCACACACACACACACTGACACATACTCATTAACACACACACACACACACACAACCACACACTCACGCGCACACACACACACACCCACACACACACACACACATGCACGCACACATTCGCACAAGCACACACACGCACACACACACACACACACACACACACACACACACACACTAACACTCACACACACACACAAACACACACTAGCTTTACTGAACTATCACTATTTTGATACTGTTCAACTCCAAAGAGCATTCCTAACTACATTCATGATATTCATAATGCGGTTGATACCACGATTGATCAAAGGACATTAACCTGAACCTTGACGTCCATCTTATCCCCACCCCACCACCCCCACTCCCTCCACCACTCAGGCCGTACCTCCTCGACCTTCATCGTCCGCTCGCCTGATCTGCATTCATGTGGTGGATCCCCTTGCATCTCGGTCCTCGGATTGTTTTCTGGTTCATATATCAGAGATGCCTTCAGGTGAACCCCCCACCCCCACGTAACTGTTAATATTCGCACGTGAATAATAACCTGATACACACACACTGTTTTTACCGGCGTTAACGAGCACAGTTAATAGCGTGTCAACCGTGAAAAATACGACACAGAACAAGCTTGACAAATCTCAGCTTATTTGCACGCAAAAAGGTCATCAAAAAACGAAAAGAGAAACATATATCTGCCCAGCAGGGAGGGCATTGTGTTTCTTTCGCTTTCCATCTGTGTTCCTGTCCTATATTTTTTGTTTCGTTAGTCTCTTTTTCAACCAGAAGACGCAGAGACTGATCTATAGCGTGTTGCGAAAGCAGGACGAACGGTGATGTGTGTTATTTCTGACCGGATCAAACTCCACATTATTTGGTTCTTAACCTTTGCCGTGCTTCCTGGGTTCACCTGTACCCAGAGACACACTAAAATCATTGTAACTCTGGAACCATTAAAGGTATCGTTTTGAAATTTTAAGTATCTCTCACACACCTAATTTGCTCTCTGTCTGCAAATTTTTAGTGTGTACATGACAAAACATCAGAATTAATTGATTATGATAATTTACATAAACACTACCGATGGCGCGGGTTCACACATACCCATACTTTTAAAGAGTAGTAGTGATTGTAACTATCCCTCTGCCGACGGCGCGGGTTCTGCTACACCCATAATTACCAAAGCGGCGGAACAGTGTCTGTCTGCCTGTTTGTCTCCAAGAGACTGTCTGTCTCTCTGTTTGTCTGTCCGTATCTCTCTGTCTGTATGTCTGTTGTCAGTTGCTCTGTCTGTCTGTCTGTCTGTCTATCCGTCTATCTGACTGTCTGTCTATCTGACTGTCTGTCTCTGTCTCTCTCTCTCTGTCTGTCTCTCTCTCTGTCTGTCTCTCTCTCTGTCTCTCAGTCTCTCTCTCTTAGTCTCTCTCTCTGTCTCTCTCTCTCTTAGTCTCTCTCTCCGTCTCTCTTTCTTAGTCTCTCTCTCTCTCTCTTTCTTAGTCTCTCTCTCTCTCTTTCTTAGTCTCTCTCTCTCTTAGTCTCTCTCTCTCTCTTTCTTAGTCTCTCGCTCTCTCTCTTTCTTAGTCTCTCTCTCTCTTTCTTAGTCTCTCTCTCTCTTTTTTAGTCTCTCTCTCTCTTTCTTAGTCTCTCTCTCTCTCTTAGTCTCTCTCTCTCTTTCTTAGTCTCTCTCTCTCTCTTAGTCTCTCTCTCTTTCTTAGTCTCTCTTTCTCTCTCTCTTTCTTAGTCTCTCTCTCTCTTTCTTAGTCTCTCTCTCTCTTTTTTAGTCTCTCTCTCTCTCTCTCTCTTAGTCTCTCTCTTTCTTAGTCTCTCTCTCTCTTTCTTAGTCTCTCTCTCTCTCTCTAGCTCTTTCTTAGTCTGTCTCTCTCTCTCTTTCTTAGTCTCTCTCTCTCTTTCTTAGTCTCTCTCTCTCTCTTTCTTAGTCTCTCTCTCTTTCTTAGTCTCTCTCTCTCTTTCTTAGTCTCTCTCTCTCTTTCTTAGTCTCTCTCTCTTTCTTAGTCTCTATCTCTCTCTCTTTCTTAGTCTCTCTCTCTCTTTCTTAGTCTCTCTCTCTCTCTCTTTCTTAGTCTCTCTCTCTCTTTCTTAGTCTCTCTCTCTATCTTAGTCTCTCTCTCTTTCTTAGTCTCTCTCTCTCTCTCTCTCTTAGTCTCTCTCTCTCTTTCTTAGTCTCTCTTTCTCTCTCTTAGTCTATCTCTCTCTCTCTTAGTCTCTCTCTCTCTCTTTTTTAGTCTCTCTCTCTCTCTTTCTTAGTCTCTCTCTCTCTCTCTCTTTATTAGTCTCTCTCTCTCTCTCTCTTAGTCTCTCTCTCTCTCTTTCTTAGTCTCTCTCTCTCTCTTAGTCTCTCTCTCTTTCTTAGTCTCTCTTTCTCTCTCGTAGTCTCTCTCTCTCTCTTTCTTAGTCTCTCTCTCTCTTTTTTAGTCTCTCTCTCTCTCTCTTTCTTAGTCTCTCTCTCTCTCTCTTTCTTAGTCTCTCTCTCTCTCTCTTTCTTAGTCTCTCTCTCTCTCTCTTTCTTAGTCTCTCTCTCTCTCTTTCTTAGTCTCTCTCTCTCTCTTTCTTTGTCTCTCTCTCTCTCTTTCTTAGTCTCTCTCTCTTTCTTAGTCTCCCTCTCTCTCTTTCTTAGTCTCTCTCTCTCTCTCTTTCTTAGTCTCTCTCTCTCTCTTTCTTAGTCTCTCTCTCTCTTTCTTAGTCTCTCTCTCTCTTTCTTAGTCTCTCTCTCTCTTTCTTAGTCTCTCTCTCTCTCTTTATTTGTCTCTCTCTCTCTCTTTATTTGTCTCTCTCTCTCTATCTTTCTTAGTCTCTCTCTCTCTTTCTTAGTATCTCTCTCTCTCTCTTTCTTAGTCTCTCTCTTTCTTAGTCTCTCTCTCTCTTTCTTAGTCTCTCTCTTTCTTAGTCTCTCTCTCTCTCTTTCTTAGTCTCTCTCTCTTTAGTCTCTCTCTCTCTCTCTTTCTTAGTCTCCCTCTCTCTTTAGTCTCTCTCTCTCTCTCTTTCTTAGTCTCCCTCTCTCTCTTTCTTAGTCTCTCACTCTCTTTCTTAGACTCTCTCTCTCTCTTTCTCTGTCTCTGTCTCTCTCTCTCTGTCTGTCTCTCTGTCTCTCTCTGTCTCTCTCTCTCTCTCTCTTTCTTAGTCTCTCTCTCTCTCTTTCTTAGTCTCTCTCTCTCTCTCTCTCTCTCTCTCTTTCTTAGTCTCTCAGTCTCTCTCAGTCTCTCCCTCCCCCTCTCCCTCCCCTGCAAGACTGGGTCGGTGAAGGGAGAAACTCGATGCAACCACTGAAGTAGCGCTGTGGGTTTCCCTGAACCCACCCCGTCGTTAGAGAAATAAACGATAAAAACCCTCTTTCAAATGTATGGGTTCAGACAAACCCGCATCGTCGTTAGAGGAATAAACGGTAAAAACCCTCTTTCAAATGTATGGGTTCAGACAAACCCGCATCGTCGGGAGTGTGTAGTCAAAAGCGGCATCCGGCAAAGGTTAAAGTTACATTACATCGCGCGTAAGTGATCGTTTTTTACAATCAACGATCTGCCCAGGCTTTTACAGGGAATAAGTAACAGGGAATACGTTGCAGGGAATAAGTTACAGGGAATACGTTGCGGGGAATAAGTTACAGGGAATACGTTGCAGGGAATAAGTTACAGGAAATACGTTGCAGGGAATAGGTTACAGGGAATAGGTTACAGGGAATAGGTTACTGGGAATACGTTTCAAGGAATAAGTTACAGGGAATAGGTTACAGGGAATAGGTTACAGGGAATAAGTTACAGGGAAAAGGTTTTGATTATAGACATTTTATAGATAATACACTACAGGGAATGCGTTACAGGGAATACGTTACAGGGAATGCGTTACAGGGAATAAGGTACAGGGAATAGGTTACAGGGAGTAAGATACAGGGAATACTTTACAGGGAGTAAGATACAGGGAGTAAGATACAGGGAATGATTTACAGTGAGTAAGATACAGGGAATACTTTACAGTGAGTAAGATATAGGGAATACTTTACAGGGAGTAAGATACAGGGAATACTTTACAGGGAATACTTTACAGGGAATACTTTACAGGGAGTAAGATACAGGGAACACTTTACAGGGAGTAAGATACAGGGAATAATTTACAGGGAGTAAGATACAGGGAATAATTTACAGGGAGTAAGATACAGGGAATACTTTACAGGGAGTAAGATACAGGGAATACTTTACAGGGAGTAAGATACAGGGAATACTTTACAGGGAGTAAGATACAGGGAATACTTTACAGGGAGTAAGATACAGGGAATACTTTACAGGGAGTAAGATACAGGGAATAATTTACAGGGAGTAAGATACAGGGAATAATTTACAGGGAGTAAGATACAGGGAATACTTTACAGGGAGTAAGATACAGGGAATACTTTACAGGGAGTAAGATACAGGGAATACTTTACAGGGAGTAAGATACAGGGAATACTTTACAGGGAGTAAGATACAGGGAATACTTTACAGGGAGTAAGATACAGGGAATACTTTACAGGGAGTAAGATACAGGGAATAAGTGACAAAAAATAAGAGCATCCTTCAACTTAAACACACGCCCAAAGTGAACGGCCTGGCTGCTTCCTGTGTTAACGGCCTGGCTGCTTCCTGTGTTAACGGCCTGGCTGCTTCCTGTGTTAACGGCCTGTGGCTGCTTCCTGTGTTAACGGCCTGGCTGCTTCCTGTGTTAACGGCCTGTGGCTGCTTCCTGTGTTAACGGCCTGGCTGCTTCCTGTGTTAACGGCCTGGCTGCTTCCTGTGTTAACGGCCTGGCTGCTTCCTGTGTTAACGGCCTGGCTGCTTCCTGTGTTAACGGCCTGGCTGCTTCCTGTGTTAACGGCCTGGCTGCTTCCTGTGTTAACGGCCTGTGGCTGCTTCCTGTGTTAACGGCCTGACTGCTTCCTGTGTTAACGGCCTGACTGCTTCCTGTGTTAACGGCCTGGCTGCTTCCTGTGTTAACGGCCTGTGGCTGCTTCCTGTGTTAACGGCCTGGCTGCTTCCTGTGTTGACGGCCTGTGGCTGCTTCCTGTGTTGAACGGGAACTTTGTGCGGAATTATTTTCGTAGGTGTCACCCAAGCAAATCCTTGTAAATATATGTGGCGCTAAACTTGATCTTGTACGCCTTAAAGACGGTACCGTTAAGACCTGGCTCAGTGCCGGGTGGGGGGGGGGGATGCTGGAGCTGGTATGATTAGTTTCAGTGTCCCTGACATCAAGTGATCAAGACTAGTGATCCTCTTCTTTAAATGAATTGTCAAACGTAAGACATCTGAAGAGCCTGCATGGATTCCAACAGCTGCTGTAATGCGATTAACAGCAGTTGAAAAAAGAAAACACGAACGTTCGCTTTTAAACGTATGAAAACATGATATAACTCTTAACATCCTAGCTTGCACTTGCACATGCATATATCTGTGACAGGGGAGGCTACCGCTCCTTTCACAACGGACTCTGCACCCGAGTTGTTGGCCTTTAAAGTCAACACCTGTGGTTTGTAGAGTTCTGTTTGTGATGGGGTCTGGTGGTTTCCGATTGTCTGTATGTTCATGGAAACCTTCGGGTTTGCATAACAGTTTTTATAGGGCTAAGAAATTAGCCCTAATATTTTCAAACCTGTTTGATTGCACTTCGCTTCCCGAGGTGATCGTAGTGTTTCGGCACACGGTTACATATCAAAAGTAAACAGCCTGACCGCTGCCTGCGCAGTGTCAAAACCATTTGCTGAATTTCACAGGTAGATACTGGTGACAACATTTTTACGAAATTCATTGATAAAAAAACAAAAACACTCTGCTCAGAATCTAGCCAACGAAGGAGTAGATTCTAGCTGTCTGTGTAAATAAAAGGATTTTCTTACCGCTTGTAAAAAAGCCTGGAAAGATCTGTTGTTGTGCTATATGATTGCTTACAATAGAAGGATGATACTTGTAGGGCAACTGTAAAACACACACACACACACACACACACACACATACACACACACACACACACATACACACACACACACACACGCACACACACGCACACACACACACACACACACACACACACACAAATAAAACAAGCATCACCATCGCCAACACCACCACTAGAATTACCACCACCAACAACAACACTCAACATAATATTACTAAGCTTCCACTCAAATGTTAATTACAGCAAGAGTGAGATACAGATCTTTCTGAAGAAACCCAACACACGAGTGTCTTTCATTTTCATGTGTACAGTATGTCAAATGATAGCAGTGAATTACTCGTACCTGTTAGCGACTAGAAACAAAAACAAGTCGCGTAAAGCGAAATTACTACATTTAGTCAAGCTGTGGAACTCACAGAATGAAACTGAACGTACTGCATGTTTTCACAATGACCGTAGTCCGCCGGTAAATGTAGTAATTTCGCCTTACGCGACTTGTTTTTGTTTGTTTTTTTAAACATGGTTTTATTTCTTTTTGGTACATAGCCAAGTTGTTGAATTTTTTTTAATGATAAATATGCGTGTCCAAGGGAACGAATTCAATAGTACTTTTTCGATGTGAAAGCTTACGCGGATCTATGGTAATTTACAAGATGTTTTCAACGTTAAAGCCATATGTACTCGATGACTATACACGCTAATTGCTTTACCCACAGCTGGAGACATGCTAAATTAAGTTCCCTGCAAGATATTGTGGTCTAGGACCCCTTAAATGTTGAGATATTTGAATTTTTATTTTGATCTAGATCGTCCTATTTATAGATTTGCCAACAGAGGGAACGTTGACGCAAGGGAAATAACTCCGCGTCTTTGTTGACATCCTCACTTTTTCAGAGGCTAGAACAAGCTGTAATGCATGTATATGGTCCGCGCATTGCAACATATCGTCATTATATGGCCTTATGATGCATTTGACATCGATTGTGGGCAAACTACACTTTGTAAACACGGGAGCGCGTACATATGCCTTTAAGGAAGCAGTCTTCTTGGAATGCTCTTCCGTCACACCCAACTGACCGAGCTGTTGTGCCACAAACAAGGTGAGAAAGAAATTACTTTTAATTAAAGCCGCTTCTTTGATCCTGGTGCCGGTGCCACCAATCGACCGTATTAATGGTCAGATTCATTATTGCCAACAACACCGCCACTCCCTTAGGCGAACGATTCGCTCGCTAATTGCTGGCTTCATCTAGATTTTATACCTTCGCACTCACCATCACCTCCACCATCACCATTCATCCCTAGCATCTACATCCCAGATACAGAACGTATTGACTTGATGTTCGTTAGTTGATTTGTGTCTTTCATTTTTAGGGCCACAAGATGACGCAATTGATTGGGCTTAACTTTTAAGTTGTATGGGCGGGTTTTTTTTTGCAGTGCGTATATTCTGTTGCTGCCTCGAGAACAAAAGACAGATATATTTTCATAATGCATTACACAATCAACACTCAAGATATATTCTAATGCACGGAGATATGCTCATCATTCACCACACAATTGACCTATTTACTACGGAGGAGCGTCGAAGCTTGAAAGCAGTGAAGAAGGGTTGGTTGAAGAGGGGGTGGGGTAAGAAGGAGGGAATAGTTGGTGAAGGGGGTATGCTGCAGCCTAAAAGCAAGTGTTAACCCGTGATTTGTAAAAATGTAAAAACATTTTACAAATCACGTCGAGCCTAAAACCGCGATTTGTAAAAATGTAAAAATGTAAAAATATCGCTTTCCACAAAGTAATGCATGCCTTTCATTATTATTATTTTTTCTTGTTTAGAGCCTCTACGCTGAGTGGTGGGGGTGGTTTTAGATCCACATCCCATTTTGGTGCAATCCCATTTTGCCGCCGTCCCATTTTTTGCCCCATCCCATTTTCGCGACATTTCACAAGCCAAGCGTCATTTTACTAACATGTCATAACAATAGCGCGACATCCCATTTTGACACCATATCCCATTTGGCCGCCATGCCGTTTCACCGCCATTCCATTTCGCCCCCATCCCATTGTCGCGACATTTCACAAGCCAAGCGTCATACTTTAAATTGCCTTTAAATCTTACTACCGTGTCATAACAATAGCGCGACATCTCATTTTGGACACCATCCCCTTGGCCGCCATCCTATTTTTGATTTATTCTTCTTGCCAAGCCTCACTATACTACTATACTGCGTTATTCAACTAGGAAGACATTCTGTTTACGCGAAATCCCATTTTTGCCACAATCCAAAATGTCGCAAAATAGGGATGGCGGCGAAATGGGATGACGGCAAAACGGCATAACGACAAAATGGAATGTGGCGCTAGTGGTATGACACGGTGGTAAAATGACACTTAGCCTGTGAAATGTCGCAAAAATGGGA